>NC_080082.1:42790673-42905673 GCF_949987535.1 Balaenoptera acutorostrata | reverse complement strand
CCTAAGGAATGAAAGCAAAGTTTCCTTGCCACAGGAAAGCACACCGAGGCCTGGTGATTCCTCTATGAAACTGACCTCAGCTTGAGGGTGAGGCCTATACTACATAGTAGAAAAGCTCGGAGTTACGGCTTTCTCCCTCTCTCGGACCCATACCCTGGGCTCAGCCGTGGGGGAATGCTGAGTGGGAGAGACTGCCTCTCTGCCGGACTCAGAAGTCTTCTTCCCTTTAGGGCAATTCCGTTTGTGTCTTACCTCGTGCAGGAGGAAAGAGGGCGCCTAGAGATACTCTAACATGAAATACCTAACGACAGAGGATCTGGAGGAGCTGGTTTCTCGGTGGAAGGAGCCAAAACGCCTGCATTGCTAAGGTCTCTTTCAGAACTGCCAGACACTCTGCCGTCATAGGCCTAAGAATTGGAAATTGTGACGGCATGGCAACACTTGGAATCCTAGGATGCAGTGGAAGTGCGACTCTCAAACTAGATGGAAGAAGCTTCCAAGCATAGTGTTCTTCCATTTACAAAGAGAACGCAAGAGTGGGAGGCTGGTAGCCTTGTTGCTGGAGAGAACGGGCATCCCCGTGGGCCTGTCGGTTAATATCCTGTTTTTGACCCTCTAAGGAAACACTTCCAGAAAGCCTTTGGGAACCGCTTAGAGAGAACAGCTACGAAGTTGATGCACAGAACATTAACCTAGATGCCAGCCCTGGGTCCCAATCATCCATCTTTCTCTCGAGGTTACCTAGCCCACGGAGGGATTCAAGCAGGGAGTTTGCCTTATACAACTGATACATGAAACTAGGATGAGATGGAGGGCCACTCTCCTTGCCCTCACACTACGTGGGTCCAGAGAAGTTATGACTCAGCAGAATTCAACACCCTTCCTCTACACGTGTGTACCCAAAAGAAGCGCTGGGCAGTGGGTGTTCTCAGGCCAAGAGCAGTCGTTGTTCTGGGCTGCACCTGCTCTGTGGTTCAAAGGTTCTCTGACTCTGCTCCTATGGAAGCATTTCAGAGCTGACGCTATCCCTGGGCTGCCAAAGCAAAGAGGCTTAGCGGCTTTTCACACTGAAGGCATGGGCTTCTTTCCCATTCAGAAAGTGTATGTTGCCCCTCCCAGGCTAGAGGCAAGTACGTTGACACCATTTGCTCTGCCCCTGGAAAATGCAAGTGGGTGTACTCGATTTGGGCTGCCTGGTGAAACAAGTTGCATTCACAAGCAGCCTGAGTACCTTTCCTGAAGTGTGATTCCTAGCTAGGTATACTCGGTCTTCGGAGGCTAGATGGGAGCAAACATGTTAAACTTGGGGGGAAAGTCTTTGGCCAATGACCAATATGCTTGTGCTTGTGTGAGGGTTAGGCAGGATCTTTCCAACACAGTGTGTTTACTTTACCATAAGCCGTCCCTTTGGCTGAAGCAGGCGGGGGTGGGGGCGTCTTTTTCACAGTCTGGGAAGCAGGGCCTCAGGTGAGTATGCCCACTGACTGCCTGCCCTCCATCCTAGCCAGCTGAGAAAATATGGCAAGGCTGATGGAACCCACTAACAACGAAACGTTTCTCTTCAGAATAGGAGATTTTGCTACCAAACGTCAGCAGCTCCTCTCGCTCAGAGGGCTGTTCTGGTGTAGACTAGGGAAAGCTCCCAGGGTCCCCAGCTTATGAACGGCTCTTTGCCCAGTTGGTTTCATCCGAGAAAGAGCCAGAGGGGCTGATCTCAACAAATAGGGCTGCACACCGTGAGCCCTTCGGGTAGGGCAGTCCTGAGCCCATGTGCCACCTAAGGAATGAAAGCAAAGTTTCCTTGCCACAGGAAAGCACACCGAGGCCTGGTGTTTCCTCTATGAAACTGACGTCAGCTTCAGGGTGAGGCCTATACTACATAGTAGAAAAGCTCGGAGTTACGGCTTTCTCCCTCTCTCGGACCCATACCCTGGTCTCAGCCGTGGGGGAATGGTGAGTGGGAGAGACTGCCTCTCTGCCGGACTCAGAAGGCTTCTTCCCTTTAGGGCAATGCCGTTTGTGTCTTACCTCGTGCAGGAGGAAAGAGGGCGCCTAGAGATACTCTAACATGAAATACCTAAGGACAGAGGATCTGGAGGAGCTGGTTTCTCGGTGGAAGGAGCCAAAACGCCTGCATTGCTAAGGTCTCTTTCAGAACTGCCACACACTCTGCCGTCATAGGCCTAAAAATTGGAAATTGTGACGGCATGGCAACACTTGGAATCCTAGGACGTAGTGGAAGTGCGACTCTCAAACTAGATGGAAGAAGCTTCCAAGCATAGTGTTCTTCCATTTACAAAGAGAACCCAAGAGTGGGAGGCTGGTAGCCTTGTTGCTGGAGAGAACGGGCATCCCCGTGGGCCTGTCGGTTAATATCCTGTTTTTGACCCTCTAAGGAAACACTTCCAGAAAGCCTTTGGGAACCGCTTAGAGAGAACAGCTACGAAGTTGATGCACAGAACATTAACCTAGATGCCAGCCCTGGGTCCCAATCATCCATCTTTCTCTCGAGGTTACCTAGCCCACGGAGGGATTCAAGCAGGGAGTTTGCCTTATACAACTGATACATGAAACTAGGATGAGATGGAGGGCCACTCTCCTTGCCCTCACACTACGTGGGTCCAGAGAAGTTATGACTCAGCAGAATTCAACACCCTTCCTCTACACGTGTGTACCCAAAAGAAGCGCTGGGCAGTGGGTGTTCTCAGGCCAAGAGCAGTCGTTGTTCTGGGCTGCACCTGCTCTGTGGTTCAAAGGTTCTCTGACTCTGCTCCTATGGAAGCATTTCAGAGCTGACGCTATCCCTGGGCTGCCAAAGCAAAGAGGCTTAGCGGCCTTTCACACTGAAGGCATGGGCTTCTTTCCCATTCAGAAAGTGTATGTTGCCCCTCCCAGGCTAGAGGCAAGTACGTTGACACCATTTGCTCTGCCCCTGGAAAATGCAAGTGGGTGTACTCGATTTGGGCTGCCTGGTGAAACAAGTTGCATTCACCAGCACCCTGAGTACCTTTCCTGAAGTGTGATTCCTAGCTAGGTATACTCGGTCTTCGGAGGCTAGATGGGAGCAAACATGTTAAACTTGGGGGGAAAGTCTTTGGCCAATGACCAATATGCTTGTGCTTGTGCGAGGGTTAGGCAGGATCTTTCCAACACAGTGTGTTTACCTTACCATAAGCCGTCCCTTTGGCTGAAGCAGGCGGGGGTGGGGGGGTCTGTTTCACTGTCTGGGAAGCAGGGCCTCAGGTGAGTCTGCCCACTGACTGCCTGCCCTCCATCCTAGCCAGCTGAGAAAATATGGCAAGGCTGATGGAACCCACTTACAACGAAACGTTTCTCTTCAGAATAGGAGATTTTGCTACCAAACGTCAGCAGCTCCTCTCGCTCAGAGGGCTGTTCTGGTGTAGACTAGGGAAAGCTCCCAGGGTCCCCAGCTTATGAACGGCTCTTTGCCCAGTTGGTTGCATCCGAGAAAGAGCCAGAGGGGCTGATCTCAACAAATAGGGCTGCACACCGTGAGCCCTTCGGGTAGGGCAGTCCTGAGCCAATGTGCCACCTAAGGAATGAAAGCAAAGTTTCCTTGCCACAGGAAAGCACACCGAGGCCTGGTGTTTCCTCTATGAAACTGACCTCAGCTTGAGGGTGAGGCCTATACTACATAGTAGAAAAGCTCGGAGTTACGGCTTTCTCCCTCTCTCGGACCCATACCCTGGGCTCAGCCGTGGGGGAATGCTGAGTGGGAGAGACTGCCTCTCTGCCGGACTCAGAAGGCTTCTTCCCTTTAGGGCAATGCCGTTTGTGTCTTACCTCGTGCAGGAGGAAAGAGGGCGCCTAGAGATACTCTAACATGAAATACCTAACGACAGAGGATCTGGAGGAGCTGGTTTCTCGGTGGAAGGAGCCAAAACGCCTGCATTGCTAAGGTCTCTTTCAGAACTGCCAGACACTCTGCCGTCATAGGCCTAAAAATTGGAAATTGTGACGGCATGGCAACACTTGGAATCCTAGGATGCAGTGGAAGTGCGACTCTCAAACTAGATGGAAGAAGCTTCCAAGCATAGTGTTCTTCCATTTACAAAGAGAACCCAAGACTGTGAGGCTGGTAGCCTTCTTGCTGGAGAGAACGGGCATCCCCGTGGGCCTGTCGGTTAATATCCTGTTTTTGACCCTCTAAGGAAACACTTCCAGAAAGCCTTTGGGAACCGCTTAGAGAGAACAGCTACGAAGTTGATGCACAGAACATTAACCTAGATGCCAGCCCTGGGTCCCAATCATACATCTTTCTCTGGAGGTTACCTAGCCCACGGAGGGATTCAAGCAGGGAGTTTGCCTTATACAACTGATACATGAAACTAGGATGAGATGGAGGGCCACTCTCCTTGCCCTCACACTACGTGGGTCCAGAGAAGTTATGACTCAGCAGAATTCAACACCCTTCCTCTACACGTGTGTACCCAAAAGAAGCGCTGGGCAGTGGGTGTTCTCAGGCCAAGAGCAGTCCTTGTTCCGGGCTGCACCTGCTCTGTGGTTCAAAGGTTCTCTGACTCTGCTCCTATGGAAGCATTTCAGAGCTGACGCTATCCCTGGGCTGCCAAAGCAAAGAGGCTTAGCGGCCTTTCACACTGAAGGCATGGGCTTCTTTCCCATTCAGAAAGTGTATGTTGCCCCTCCCAGGCTAGAGTCAAGTACGTTGACACCATTTGCTCTGCCCCTGGAAAATGCAAGTGGGTGTACTCGATTTGGGCTGCCTGGTGAAACAAGTTGAATTCACCAGCAGCCTGAGTACCTTTCCTGAAGTGTGATTCCTAGCTAGGTATACTCGGTCTTCGGAGGCTAGATGGGAGCAAACATGTTAAACTTGGGGGGAAAGTCTTTGGCCAATGACCAATATGCTTGTGCTTGTGTGAGGGTTAGGCAGGATCTTTCCAACACAGTGTGTTTACCTTACCATAAGCCGTCCCTTTGGCTGAAGCAGGCGGGGGTGGGGGGGTCTTTTTCACAGTCTGGGAAGCAGGGCCTCAGGTGAGTATGCCCACTGACTGCCTGCCCTCCATCCTAGCCAGCTGAGAAAATATGGCAAGGCTGATGGAACCCACTAACAACGAAACGTTTCTCTTCAGAATAGGAGATTTTGCTACCAAACGTCAGCAGCTCCTCTCGCTCAGAGGGCTGTTCTGGTGTAGACTAGGGAAAGCTCCCAGGGTCCCCAGCTTATGAACGGCTCTTTGCCCAGTTGGTTTCATCCGAGAAAGAGCCAGAGGGGCTGATCTCAACAAATCGGGCTGCACACCGTGAGCCCTTCGGGTAGGGCAGTCCTGAGCCAATGTGCCACCTAAGGAATGAAAGCAAAGTTTCCTTGCCACAGGAAAGCACACCGAGGCCTGGTGTTTCCTCTATGAAACTGACCTCAGCTTGAGGGTGAGGCCTATACTACATAGTAGAAAAGCTCGGAGTTACGGCTTTCTCCCTCTCTCGGACCCATACCCTGGGCTCAGCCGTGGGGGAATGCTGAGTGGGAGAGACTGCCTCTCTGCCGGACTCAGAAGGCTTCTTCCCTTTAGGGCAATTCCGTTTGTGTCTTACCTCGTGCAGGAGGAAAGAGGGCGCCTAGAGATACTCTAACATGAAATACCTAACGACAGAGGATCTGGAGGAGCTGGTTTCTCGGTGGAAGGAGCCAAAACGCCTGCATTGCTAAGGTCTCTTTCAGAACTGCCACACACTCTGCCGTCATAGGCCTAAAAATTGGAAATTGTGACGGCATGGCAACACTTGGAATCCTAGGATGTAGTGGAAGTGCGACTCTCAAACTAGATGGAAGAAGCTTCCAAGCATAGTGTTCTTCCATTTACAAAGAGAACCCAAGAGTGGGAGGCTGGTAGCCTTGTTGCTGGAGAGAACGGGCATCCCCGTGGGCCTGTCGGTTAATATCCTGTTTTTGACCCTCTAAGGAAACACTTCCAGAAAGCCTTTGGGAACCGCTTAGAGAGAACAGCTACGAAGTTGATGCACAGAACATTAACCTAGATGCCAGCCCTGGGTCCCAATCATCCATCTTTCTCTGGAGGTTACCTAGCCCACGGAGGGATTCAAGCAGGGAGTTTGCCTTATACAACTGATACATGAAACTAGGATGAGATGGAGGGCCACTCTCCTTGCCCTCACACTACGTGGGTCCAGAGAATTTATGACTCAGCAGAATTCAACACCCTTCCTCTACACGTGTGTACCCAAAAGAAGCGCTGGGCAGTGGGTGTTCTCAGGCCAAGAGCCGTCGTTGTTCTGGGCTGCACCTGCTCTGTGGTTCAAAGGTTCTCTAACTCTGCTCCTATGGAAGCATTTCAGAGCTGACGCTATCCCTGGGCTGCCAAAGCAAAGAGGCTTAGCGGCCTTTCACACTGAAGGCATGGGCTTCTTTCCCATTCAGAAAGTGTATGTTGCCCCTCCCAGGCTAGAGGCAAGTACGTTGACACCATTTGCTCTGCCCCTGGAAAATGCAAGTGGGTGTACTCGATTTGGGCTGCCTGGTGAAACAAGTTGCATTCACCAGCAGCCTGAGTACCTTTCCTGAAGTGTGATTCCTAGCTAGGTATACTCGGTCTTCGGAGGCTAGATGGGAGCAAACATGTTAAACTTGGGGGGAAAGTCTTTGGCCAATGACCAATATGCTTGTGCTTGTGCGAGGGTTAGGCAGGATCTTTCCAACAAAGTGTGTTTACCTTACCATAAGCCGTCCCTTTGGCTGAAGCAGGCGGGGGTGGGGGGGTCTGTTTCACAGTCTGGGAAGCAGGGCCTCAGGTGAGTCTGCCCACTGACTGCCTGCCCTCCATCCTAGCCAGCTGAGAAAATATGGCAAGGCTGATGGAACCCACTTACAACGAAACGTTTCTCTTCAGAATAGGAGATTTTGCTACCAAACGTCAGCAGCTCCTCTCGCTCAGAGGGCTGTTCTGGTGTAGACTATGGAAAGCTCCCAGGGTTCCCAGGTTATGCACGGCTCTTTGCCCAGTTGGTTTCATCCGAGAAAGAGCCAGAGGGGCTGATCTCAACAAATAGGGCTGCACACCGTGAGCCCTTCGGGTAGGGCAGTCCTGAGCCAATGTGCCACCTAAGGAATGAAAGCAAAGTTTCCTTGCCACAGGAAAGCACACCGAGGCCTGGTGTTTCCTCTATGAAACTGACCTCAGCTTCAGGGTGAGGCCTATACTACATAGTAGAAAAGCTCGGAGTTAAGGCTTTCTCCCTCTCTCGGACCCATACCCTGGGCTCAGCCGTGGGGGAATGGTGAGTGGGAGAGACTGCCTCTCTGCCGGACTCAGAAGGCTTCTTCCCTTTAGGGCAATTCCGTTTGTGTCTTACCTCGTGCAGGAGGAAAGAGGGCGCCTAGAGATACTCTAACATGAAATACCTAAGGACAGAGGATCTGGAGGAGCTGGTTTCTCGGTGGAAGGAGCCAAAACGCCTGCATTGCTAAGGTCTCTTTCAGAACTGCCACACACTCTGCCGTCATAGGCCTAAAAATTGGAAATTGTGACGGCATGGCAACACTTGGAATCCTAGGACGTAGTGGAAGTGCGACTCTCAAACTAGATGGAAGAAGCTTCCAAGCATAGTGTTCTTCCATTTACAAAGAGAACCCAAGAGTGGGAGGCTGGTAGCCTTGTTGCTGGAGAGAACGGGCATCCCCGTGGGCCTGTCGGTTAATATCCTGTTTTTGACCCTCTAAGGAAACACTTCCAGAAAGCCTTTGGGAACCGCTTAGAGAGAACAGCTACGAAGTTGATGCACAGAACATTAACCTAGATGCCAGCCCTGGGTCCCAATCATCCATCTTTCTCTCGAGGTTACCTAGCCCACGGAGGGATTCAAGCAGGGAGTTTGCCTTATACAACTGATACATGAAACTAGGATGAGATGGAGGGCCACTCTCCTTGCCCTCACACTACGTGGGTCCAGAGAAGTTATGACTCAGCAGAATTCAACACCCTTCCTCTACACGTGTGTACCCAAAAGAAGCGCTGGGCAGTGGGTGTTCTCAGGCCAAGAGCAGTCGTTGTTCTGGGCTGCACCTGCTCTGTGGTTCAAAGGTTCTCTGACTCTGCTCCTATGGAAGCATTTCAGAGCTGACGCTATCCCTGGGCTGCCAAAGCAAAGAGGCTTAGCGGCCTTTCACACTGAAGGCATGGGCTTCTTTCCCATTCAGAAAGTGTATGTTGCCCCTCCCAGGCTAGAGGCAAGTACGTTGACACCATTTGCTCTGCCCCTGGAAAATGCAAGTGGGTGTACTCGATTTGGGCTGCCTGGTGAAACAAGTTGCATTCACCAGCAGCCTGAGTACCTTTCCTGAAGTGTGATTCCTAGCTAGGTATACTCGGTCTTCGGAGGCTAGATGGGAGCAAACATGTTAAACTTGGGGGGAAAGTCTTTGGCCAATGACCAATATGCTTGTGCTTGTGCGAGGGTTAGGCAGGATCTTTCCAACACAGTGTGTTTACCTTACCATAAGCCGTCCCTTTGGCTGAAGCAGGCGGGGGTGGGGGGGTCTGTTTCACAGTCTGGGAAGCAGGGCCTCAGGTGAGTCTGCCCACTGACTGCCTGCCCTCCATCCTAGCCAGCTGAGAAAATATGGCAAGGCTGATGGAACCCACTTACAACGAAACGTTTCTCTTCAGAATAGGAGATTTTGCTACCAAACGTCAGCAGCTCCTCTCGCTCAGAGGGCTGTTCTGGTGTAGACTAGGGAAAGCTCCCAGGGTCCCCAGCTTATGAACGGCTCTTTGCCCAGTTGGTTTCATCCGAGAAAGAGCCAGAGGGGCTGATCTCAACAAATAGGGCTGCACACCGTGAGCCCTTCGGGTAGGGCAGTCCTGAGCCAATGTGCCACCTAAGGAATGAAAGCAAAGTTTCCTTGCCACAGGAAAGCACACCGAGGCCTGGTGTTTCCTCTATGAAACTGACGTCAGCTTCAGGGTGAGGCCTATACTACATAGTAGAAAAGCTCGGAGTTAAGGCTTTCTCCCTCTCTCGGACCCATACCCTGGGCTCAGCCGTGGGGGAATGGTGAGTGGGAGAGACTGCCTCTCTGCCGGACTCAGAAGGCTTCTTCCCTTTAGGGCAATTCCGTTTGTGTCTTACCTCGTGCAGGAGGAAAGAGGGCGCCTAGAGATACTCTAACATGAAATACCTAAGGACAGAGGATCTGGAGGAGCTGGTTTCTCGGTGGAAGGAGCCAAAACGCCTGCATTGCTAAGGTCTCTTTCAGAACTGCCACACACTCTGCCGTCATAGGCCTAAAAATTGGAAATTGTGACGGCATGGCAACACTTGGAATCCTAGGACGTAGTGGAAGTGCGACTCTCAAACTAGATGGAAGAAGCTTCCAAGCATAGTGTTCTTCCATTTACAAAGAGAACCCAAGAGTGGGAGGCTGGTAGCCTTGTTGCTGGAGAGAACGGGCATCCCCGTGGGCCTGTCGGTTAATATCCTGTTTTTGACCCTCTAAGGAAACACTTCCAGAAAGCCTTTGGGAACCGCTTAGAGAGAACAGCTACGAAGTTGATGCACAGAACATTAACCTAGATGCCAGCCCTGGGTCCCAATCATCCATCTTTCTCTCGAGGTTACCTAGCCCACGGAGGGATTCAAGCAGGGAGTTTGCCTTATACAACTGATACATGAAACTAGGATGAGATGGAGGGCCACTCTCCTTGCCCTCACACTACGTGGGTCCAGAGAAGTTATGACTCAGCAGAATTCAACACCCTTCCTCTACACGTGTGTACCCAAAAGAAGCGCTGGGCAGTGGGTGTTCTCAGGCCAAGAGCAGTCGTTGTTCTGGGCTGCACCTGCTCTGTGGTTCAAAGGTTCTCTGACTCTGCTCCTATGGAAGCATTTCAGAGCTGACGCTATCCCTGGGCTGCCAAAGCAAAGAGGCTTAGCGGCCTTTCACACTGAAGGCATGGGCTTCTTTCCCATTCAGAAAGTGTATGTTGCCCCTCCCAGGCTAGAGGCAAGTACGTTGACACCATTTGCTCTGCCCCTGGAAAATGCAAGTGGGTGTACTCGATTTGGGCTGCCTGGTGAAACAAGTTGCATTCACCAGCAGCCTGAGTACCTTTCCTGAAGTGTGATTCCTAGCTAGGTATACTCGGTCTTCGGAGGCTAGATGGGAGCAAACATGTTAAACTTGGGGGGAAAGTCTTTGGCCAATGACCAATATGCTTGTGCTTGTGCGAGGGTTAGGCAGGATCTTTCCAACACAGTGTGTTTACCTTACCATAAGCCGTCCCTTTGGCTGAAGCAGGCGGGGGTGGGGGGGTCTGTTTCACAGTCTGGGAAGCAGGGCCTCAGGTGAGTCTGCCCACTGACTGCCTGCCCTCCATCCTAGCCAGCTGAGAAAATATGGCAAGGCTGATGGAACCCACTTACAACGAAACGTTTCTCTTCAGAATAGGAGATTTTGCTACCAAACGTCAGCAGCTCCTCTCGCTCAGAGGGCTGTTCTGGTGTAGACTAGGGAAAGCTCCCAGGGTCCCCAGCTTATGAACGGCTCTTTGCCCAGTTGGTTTCATCCGAGAAAGAGCCAGAGGGGCTGATCTCAACAAATAGGGCTGCACACCGTGAGCCCTTCGGGTAGGGCAGTCCTGAGCCAATGTGCCACCTAAGGAATGAAAACAAAGTTTCCTTGCCACAGGAAAGCACACCGAGGCCTGGTGTTTCCTCTATGAAACTGACCTCAGCTTCAGGGTGAGGCCTATACTACATAGTAGAAAAGCTCGGAGTTACGGCTTTCTCCCTCTCTCGGACCCATACCCTGGGCTCAGCCGTGGGGGAATGCTGAGTGGGAGAGACTGCCTCTCTGCCGGACTCAGAAGGCTTCTTCCCTTTAGGGCAATGCCGTTTGTGTCTTACCTCGTGCAGGAGGAAAGAGGGCGCCTAGAGATACTCTAACATGAAATACCTAACGACAGAGGATCTGGAGGAGCTGGTTTCTCGGTGGAAGGAGCCAAAACGCCTGCATTGCTAAGGTCTCTTTCAGAACTGCCAGACACTCTGCCGTCATAGGCCTAAGAATTGGAAATTGTGACGGCATGGCAACACTTGGAATCCTAGGATGCAGTGGAAGTGCGACTCTCAAACTAGATGGAAGAAGCTTCCAAGCCTAGTGTTCTTCCATTTACAAAGAGAACGCAAGACTGTGAGGCTGGTAGCCTTGTTGCTGGAGAGAACGGGCATCCCCGTGGGCCTGTCGGTTAATATCCTGTTTTTGACCCTCTAAGGAAACACTTCCAGAAAGCCTTTGGGAACCGCTTAGAGAGAACAGCTACGAAGTTGATGCACAGAACATTAACCTAGATGCCAGCCCTGGGTCCCAATCATACATCTTTCTCTGGAGGTTACCTAGCCCACGGAGGGATTCAAGCAGGGAGTTTGCCTTATACAACTGATACATGAAACTAGGATGAGATGGAGGGCCACTCTCCTTGCCCTCACACTACGTGGGTCCAGAGAAGTTATGACTCAGCAGAATTCAACACCCTTCCTCTACACGTGTGTACCCAAAAGAAGCGCTGGGCAGTGGGTGTTCTCAGGCCAAGAGCAGTCCTTGTTCCGGGCTGCACGTGCTCTGTGGTTCAAAGGTTCTCTGACTCTGCTCCTATGGAAGCATTTCAGAGCTGACACTATCCCTGGGCTGCCAAAGCAAAGAGGCTTAGCGGCCTTTCACACTGAAGGCATGGGCTTCTTTCCCATTCAGAAAGTGTATGTTGCCCCTCCCAGGCTAGAGTCAAGTACGTTGACACCATTTGCTCTGCCCCTGGAAAATGCAAGTGGGTGTACTCGATTTGGGCTGCCTGGTGAAACAAGTTGAATTCACCAGCAGCCTGAGTACCTTTCCTGAAGTGTGATTCCTAGCTAGGTATACTCGGTCTTCGGAGGCTAGATGGGAGCAAACATGTTAAACTTGGGGGGAAAGTCTTTGGCCAATGACCAATATGCTTGTGCTTGTGTGAGGGTTAGGCAGGATCTTTCCAACACAGTGTGTTTACCTTACCATAAGCCGTCCCTTTGGCTGAAGCAGGCGGGGGTGGGGGGGTCTTTTTCACAGTCTGGGAAGCAGGGCCTCAGGTGAGTATGCCCACTGACTGCCTGCCCTCCATCCTAGCCAGCTGAGAAAATATGGCAAGGCTGATGGAACCCACTAACAACGAAACGTTTCTCTTCAGAATAGGAGATTTTGCTACCAAACGTCAGCAGCTCCTCTCGCTCAGAGGGCTGTTCTGGTGTAGACTAGGGAAAGCTCCCAGGGTCCCCAGCTTATGAACGTCTCTTTGCCCAGTTGGTTTCATCCGAGAAAGAGCCAGAGGGGCTGATCTCAACAAATAGGGCTGCACACCGTGAGCCCTTCGGGTAGGGCAGTCCTGAGCCAATGTGCCACCTAAGGAATGAAAGCAAAGTTTCCTTGCCACAGGAAAGCACACCGAGGCCTGGTGTTTCCTCTATGAAACTGACCTCAGCTTGAGGGTGAGGCCTATACTACATAGTAGAAAAGCTCGGAGTTACAGCTTTCTCCCTCTCTCGGACCCATACCCTGGTCTCAGCCGTGGGGGAATGCTGAGTGGGAGAGACTGCCTCTCTGCCGGACTCAGAAGGCTTCTTCCCTTTAGGGCAATTCCGTTTGTGTCTTACCTCGTGCAGGAGGAAAGAGGGCGCCTAGAGATACTCTAACATGAAATACCTAACGACAGAGGATCTGGAGGAGCTGGTTTCTCGGTGGAAGGAGCCAAAACGCCTGCATTGCTAAGGTCTCTTTCAGAACTGCCACACACTCTGCCGTCATAGGCCTAAAAATTGGAAATTGTGACGGCATGGCAACACTTGGAATCCTAGGATGTAGTGGAAGTGCGACTCTCAAACTAGATGGAAGAAGCTTCCAAGCATAGTGTTCTTCCATTTACAAAGAGAACCCAAGAGTGGGAGGCTGGTAGCCTTGTTGCTGGAGAGAACGGGCATCCCCGTGGGCCTGTCGGTTAATATCCTGTTTTTGACCCTCTAAGGAAACACTTCCAGAAAGCCTTTGGGAACCGCTTAGAGAGAACAGCTACGAAGTTGATGCACAGAACATTAACCTAGATACCAGCCCTGGGTCCCAATCATCCATCTTTCTCTGGAGGTTACCTAGCCCACGGAGGGATTCAAGCAGGGAGTTTGCCTTATACAACTGATACATGAAACTAGGATGAGATGGAGAGCCACTCTCCTTGCCCTCACACTACGTGGGTCCAGAGAAGTTATGACTCAGCAGAATTCAACACCCTTCCTCTACACGTGTGTACCCAAAAGAAGCGCTGGGCAGTGGGTGTTCTCAGGCCAAGAGCCGTCGTTGTTCTGGGCTGCACCTGCTCTGTGGTTCAAAGGTTCTCTGACTCTGCTCCTATGGAAGCATTTCAGAGCTGACGCTATCCCTGGGCTGCCAAAGCAAAGAGGCTTAGCGGCCTTTCACACTGAAGGCATGGGCTTCTTTCCCATTCAGAAAGTGTATGTTGCCCCTCCCAGGCTAGAGGCAAGTACGTTGACACCATTTGCTCTGCCCCTGGAAAATGCAAGTGGGTGTACTCGATTTGGGCTGCCTGGTGAAACAAGTTGCATTCACCAGCAGCCTGAGTACCTTTCCTGAAGTGTGATTCCTAGCTAGGTATACTCGGTCTTCGGAGGCTAGATGGGAGCAAACATGTTAAACTTGGGGGGAAAGTCTTTGGCCAATGACCAATATGCTTGTGCTTGTGCGAGGGTTAGGCAGGATCTTTCCAACACAGTGTGTTTACCTTACCATAAGCCGTCCCTTTGGCTGAAGCAGGCGGGGGTGGGGGGGTCTGTTTCACAGTCTGGGAAGCAGGGCCTCAGGTGAGTCTGCCCACTGACTGCCTGCACTCCATCCTAGCCAGCTGAGAAAATATGGCAAGGCTGATGGAACCCACTTACAACGAAACGTTTCTCTTCAGAATAGGAGATTTTGCTACCAAACGTCAGCAGCTCCTCTCGCTCAGAGGGCTGTTCTGGTGTAGACTAGGGAAAGCTCCCAGGGTCCCCAGCTTATGAACGGCTCTTTGCCCAGTTGGTTTCATCCGAGAAAGAGCCAGAGGGGCTGATCTCAACAAATAGGGCTGCACACCGTGAGCCCTTCGGGTAGGGCAGTCCTGAGCCAATGTGCCACCTAAGGAATGAAAGCAAAGTTTCCTTGCCACAGGAAAGCACACCGAGGCCTGGTGTTTCCTCTATGAAACTGACCTCAGCTTCAGGGTGAGGCCTATACTACATAGTAGAAAAGCTCGGAGTTACGGCTTTCTCCCTCTCTCGGACCCATACCCTGGGCTCAGCCGTGGGGGAATGCTGAGTGGGAGAGACTGCCTCTCTGCCGGACTCAGAAGGCTTCTTCCCTTTAGGGCAATGCCGTTTGTGTCTTACCTCGTGCAGGAGGAAAGAGGGCGCCTAGAGATACTCTAACATGAAATACCTAACGACAGAGGATCTGGAGGAGCTGGTTTCTCGGTGGAAGGAGCCAAAACGCCTGCATTGCTAAGGTCTCTTTCAGAACTGCCACACACTCTGCCGTCATAGGCCTAAAAATTGGAAATTGTGACGGCATGGCAACACTTGGAATCCTAGGATGTAGTGGAAGTGCGACTCTCAAACTAGATGGAAGAAGCTTCCAAGCATAGTGTTCTTCCATTTACAAAGAGAACCCAAGAGTGGGAGGCTGGTAGCCTTGTTGCTGGAGAGAACGGGCATCCCCGTGGGCCTGTCGGTTAATATCCTGTTTTTGACCCTCTAAGGAAACACTTCCAGAAAGCCTTTGGGAACCGCTTAGAGAGAACAGCTACGAAGTTGATGCACAGAACATTAACCTAGATGCCAGCCCTGGGTCCCAATCATCCATCTTTCTCTGGAGGTTACCTAGCCCACGGAGGGATTCAAGCAGGGAGTTTGCCTTATACAACTGATACATGAAACTAGGATGAGATGGAGGGCCACTCTCCTTGCCCTCACACTACGTGGGTCCAGAGAATTTATGACTCAGCAGAATTCAACACCCTTCCTCTACACGTGTGTACCCAAAAGAAGCGCTGGGCAGTGGGTGTTCTCAGGCCAAGAGCCGTCGTTGTTCTGGGCTGCACCTGCTCTGTGGTTCAAAGGTTCTCTAACTCTGCTCCTATGGAAGCATTTCAGAGCTGACGCTATCCCTGGGCTGCCAAAGCAAAGAGGCTTAGCGGCCTTTCACACTGAAGGCATGGGCTTCTTTCCCATTCAGAAAGTGTATGTTGCCCCTCCCAGGCTAGAGGCAAGTACGTTGACACCATTTGCTCTGCCCCTGGAAAATGCAAGTGGGTGTACTCGATTTGGGCTGCCTGGTGAAACAAGTTGCATTCACCAGCAGCCTGAGTACCTTTCCTGAAGTGTGATTCCTAGCTAGGTATACTCGGTCTTCGGAGGCTAGATGGGAGCAAACATGTTAAACTTGTGGGGAAAGTCTTTGGCCAATGACCAATATGCTTGTGCTTGTGCGAGGGTTAGGCAGGATCTTTCCAACACAGTGTGTTTACCTTACCATAAGCCGTCCCTTTGGCTGAAGCAGGCGGGGGTGGGGGGGTCTGTTTCACAGTCTGGGAAGCAGGGCCTCAGGTGAGTCTGCCCACTGACTGCCTGCCCTCCATCCTAGCCAGCTGAGAAAATATGGCAAGGCTGATGGAACCCACTTACAACGAAACGTTTCTCTTCAGAATAGGAGATTTTGCTACCAAACGTCAGCAGCTCCTCTCGCTCAGAGGGCTGTTCTGGTGTAGACTATGGAAAGCTCCCAGGGTTCCCAGGTTATGCACGGCTCTTTGCCCAGTTGGTTTCATCCGAGAAAGAGCCAGAGGGGCTGATCTCAACAAATAGGGCTGCACACCGTGAGCCCTTCGGGTAGGGCAGTCCTGAGCCAATGTGCCACCTAAGGAATGAAAGCAAAGTTTCCTTGCCACAGGAAAGCACACCGAGGCCTGGTGTTTCCTCTATGAAACTGACGTCAGCTTCAGGGTGAGGCGTATACTACATAGTAGAAAAGCTCGGAGTTAAGGCTTTCTCCCTCTCTCGGACCCATACCCTGGGCTCAGCCGTGGGGGAATGCTGAGTGGGAGAGACTGCCTCTCTGCCGGACTCAGAAGGCTTCTTCCCTTTAGGGCAATTCCGTTTGTGTCTTACCTCGTGCAGGAGGAAAGAGGGCGCCTAGAGATACTCTAACATGAAATACCTAAGGACAGAGGATCTGGAGGAGCTGGTTTCTCGGTGGAAGGAGCCAAAACGCCTGCATTGCTAAGGTCTCTTTCAGAACTGCCACACACTCTGCCGTCATAGGCCTAAAAATTGGAAATTGTGACGGCATGGCAACACTTGGAATCCTAGGACGTAGTGGAAGTGCGACTCTCAAACTAGATGGAAGAAGCTTCCAAGCATAGTGTTCTTCCATTTACAAAGAGAACCCAAGAGTGGGAGGCTGGTAGCCTTGTTGCTGGAGAGAACGGGCATCCCCGTGGGCCTGTCGGTTAATATCCTGTTTTTGACCCTCTAAGGAAACACTTCCAGAAAGCCTTTGGGAACCGCTTAGAGAGAACAGCTACGAAGTTGATGCACAGAACATTAACCTAGATGCCAGCCCTGGGTCCCAATCATCCATCTTTCTCTCGAGGTTACCTAGCCCACGGAGGGATTCAAGCAGGGAGTTTGCCTTATACAACTGATACATGAAACTAGGATGAGATGGAGGGCCACTCTCCTTGCCCTCACACTACGTGGGTCCAGAGAAGTTATGACTCAGCAGAATTCAACACCCTTCCTCTACACGTGTGTACCCAAAAGAAGCGCTGGGCAGTGGGTGTTCTCAGGCCAAGAGCAGTCGTTGTTCTGGGCTGCACCTGCTCTGTGGTTCAAAGGTTCTCTGACTCTGCTCCTATGGAAGCATTTCAGAGCTGACGCTATCCCTGGGCTGCCAAAGCAAAGAGGCTTAGCGGCCTTTCACACTGAAGGCATGGGCTTCTTTCCCATTCAGAAAGTGTATGTTGCCCCTCCCAGGCTAGAGGCAAGTACGTTGACACCATTTGCTCTGCCCCTGGAAAATGCAAGTGGGTGTACTCGATTTGGGCTGCCTGGTGAAACAAGTTGCATTCACCAGCAGCCTGAGTACCTTTCCTGAAGTGTGATTCCTAGCTAGGTATACTCGGTCTTCGGAGGCTAGATGGGAGCAAACATGTTAAACTTGGGGGGAAAGTCTTTGGCCAATGACCAATATGCTTGTGCTTGTGCGAGGGTTAGGCAGGATCTTTCCAACACAGTGTGTTTACCTTACCATAAGCCGTCCCTTTGGCTGAAGCAGGCGGGGGTGGGGGGGTCTGTTTCACAGTCTGGGAAGCAGGGCCTCAGGTGAGTCTGCCCACTGACTGCCTGCCCTCCATCCTAGCCAGCTGAGAAAATATGGCAAGGCTGATGGAACCCACTTACAACGAAACGTTTCTCTTCAGAATAGGAGATTTTGCTACCAAACGTCAGCAGCTCCTCTCGCTCAGAGGGCTGTTCTGGTGTAGACTAGGGAAAGCTCCCAGGGTCCCCAGCTTATGAACGGCTCTTTGCCCAGTTGGTTTCATCCGAGAAAGAGCCAGAGGGGCTGATCTCAACAAATAGGGCTGCACACCGTGAGCCCTTCGGGTAGGGCAGTCCTGAGCCAATGTGCCACCTAAGGAATGAAAACAAAGTTTCCTTGCCACAGGAAAGCACACCGAGGCCTGGTGTTTCCTCTATGAAACTGACCTCAGCTTCAGGGTGAGGCCTATACTACATAGTAGAAAAGCTCGGAGTTACGGCTTTCTCCCTCTCTCGGACCCATACCCTGGGCTCAGCCGTGGGGGAATGCTGAGTGGGAGAGACTGCCTCTCTGCCGGACTCAGAAGGCTTCTTCCCTTTAGGGCAATGCCGTTTGTGTCTTACCTCGTGCAGGAGGAAAGAGGGCGCCTAGAGATACTCTAACATGAAATACCTAACGACAGAGGATCTGGAGGAGCTGGTTTCTCGGTGGAAGGAGCCAAAACGCCTGCATTGCTAAGGTCTCTTTCAGAACTGCCAGACACTCTGCCGTCATAGGCCTAAGAATTGGAAATTGTGACGGCATGGCAACACTTGGAATCCTAGGATGCAGTGGAAGTGCGACTCTCAAACTAGATGGAAGAAGCTTCCAAGCCTAGTGTTCTTCCATTTACAAAGAGAACCCAAGACTGTGAGGCTGGTAGCCTTGTTGCTGGAGAGAACGGGCATCCCCGTGGGCCTGTCGGTTAATATCCTGTTTTTGACCCTCTAAGGAAACACTTCCAGAAAGCCTTTGGGAACCGCTTAGAGAGAACAGCTACGAAGTTGATGCACAGAACATTAACCTAGATGCCAGCCCTGGGTCCCAATCATACATCTTTCTCTGGAGGTTACCTAGCCCACGGAGGGATTCAAGCAGGGAGTTTGCCTTATACAACTGATACATGAAACTAGGATGAGATGGAGGGCCACTCTCCTTGCCCTCACACTACGTGGGTCCAGAGAAGTTATGACTCAGCAGAATTCAACACCCTTCCTCTACACGTGTGTACCCAAAAGAAGCGCTGGGCAGTGGGTGTTCTCAGGCCAAGAGCAGTCCTTGTTCCGGGCTGCACGTGCTCTGTGGTTCAAAGGTTCTCTGACTCTGCTCCTATGGAAGCATTTCAGAGCTGACGCTATCCCTGGGCTGCCAAAGCAAAGAGGCTTAGCGGCCTTTCACACTGAAGGCATGGGCTTCTTTCCCATTCAGAAAGTGTATGTTGCCCCTCCCAGGCTAGAGTCAAGTACGTTGACACCATTTGCTCTGCCCCTGGAAAATGCAAGTGGGTGTACTCGATTTGGGCTGCCTGGTGAAACAAGTTGAATTCACCAGCAGCCTGAGTACCTTTCCTGAAGTGTGATTCCTAGCTAGGTATACTCGGTCTTCGGAGGCTAGATGGGAGCAAACATGTTAAACTTGGGGGGAAAGTCTTTGGCCAATGACCAATATGCTTGTGCTTGTGTGAGGGTTAGGCAGGATCTTTCCAACACAGTGTGTTTACCTTACCATAAGCCGTCCCTTTGGCTGAAGCAGGCGGGGGTGGGGGGGTCTTTTTCACAGTCTGGGAAGCAGGGCCTCAGGTGAGTATGCCCACTGACTGCCTGCCCTCCATCCTAGCCAGCTGAGAAAATATGGCAAGGCTGATGGAACCCACTAACAACGAAACGTTTCTCTTCAGAATAGGAGATTTTGCTACCAAACGTCAGCAGCTCCTCTCGCTCAGAGGGCTGTTCTGGTGTAGACTAGGGAAAGCTCCCAGGGTCCCCAGCTTATGAACGGCTCTTTGCCCAGTTGGTTTCATCCGAGAAAGAGCCAGAGGGGCTGATCTCAACAAATAGGGCTGCACACCGTGAGCCCTTCGGGTAGGGCAGTCCTGAGCCAATGTGCCACCTAAGGAATGAAAGCAAAGTTTCCTTGCCACAGGAAAGCACACCGAGGCCTGGTGTTTCCTCTATGAAACTGACCTCAGCTTGAGGGTGAGGCCTATACTACATAGTAGAAAAGCTCGGAGTTACAGCTTTCTCCCTCTCTCGGATCCATACCCTGGTCTCAGCCGTGGGGGAATGCTGAGTGGGAGAGACTGCCTCTCTGCCGGACTCAGAAGGCTTCTTCCCTTTAGGGCAATTCCGTTTGTGTCTTACCTCGTGCAGGAGGAAAGAGGGCGCCTAGAGATACTCTAACATGAAATACCTAAGGACAGAGGATCTGGAGGAGCTGGTTTCTCGGTGGAAGGAGCCAAAACGCCTGCATTGCTAAGGTCTCTTTCAGAACTGCCACACACTCTGCCGTCATAGGCCTAAAAATTGGAAATTGTGACGGCATGGCAACACTTGGAATCCTAGGACGTAGTGGAAGTGCGACTCTCAAACTAGATGGAAGAAGCTTCCAAGCATAGTGTTCTTCCATTTACAAAGAGAACCCAAGAGTGGGAGGCTGGTAGCCTTGTTGCTGGAGAGAACGGGCATCCCCGTGGGCCTGTCGGTTAATATCCTGTTTTTGACCCTCTAAGGAAACACTTCCAGAAAGCCTTTGGGAACCGCTTAGAGAGAACAGCTACGAAGTTGATGCACAGAACATTAACCTAGATACCAGCCCTGGGTCCCAATCATCCATCTTTCTCTGGAGGTTACCTAGCCCACGGAGGGATTCAAGCAGGGAGTTTGCCTTATACAACTGATACATGAAACTAGGATGAGATGGAGAGCCACTCTCCTTGCCCTCACACTACGTGGGTCCAGAGAAGTTATGACTCAGCAGAATTCAACACCCTTCCTCTACACGTGTGTACCCAAAAGAAGCGCTGGGCAGTGGGTGTTCTCAGGCCAAGAGCCGTCGTTGTTCTGGGCTGCACCTGCTCTGTGGTTCAAAGGTTCTCTGACTCTGCTCCTATGGAAGCATTTCAGAGCTGACGCTATCCCTGGGCTGCCAAAGCAAAGAGGCTTAGCGGCCTTTCACACTGAAGGCATGGGCTTCTTTCCCATTCAGAAAGTGTATGTTGCCCCTCCCAGGCTAGAGGCAAGTACGTTGACACCATTTGCTCTGCCCCTGGAAAATGCAAGTGGGTGTACTCGATTTGGGCTGCCTGGTGAAACAAGTTGCATTCACCAGCAGCCTGAGTACCTTTCCTGAAGTGTGATTCCTAGCTAGGTATACTCGGTCTTCGGAGGCTAGATGGGAGCAAACATGTTAAACTTGGGGGGAAAGTCTTTGGCCAATGACCAATATGCTTGTGCTTGTGCGAGGGTTAGGCAGGATCTTTCCAACACAGTGTGTTTACCTTACCATAAGCCGTCCCTTTGGCTGAAGCAGGCGGGGGTGGGGGGGTCTGTTTCACAGTCTGGGAAGCAGGGCCTCAGGTGAGTCTGCCCACTGACTGCCTGCCCTCCATCCTAGCCAGCTGAGAAAATATGGCAAGGCTGATGGAACCCACTTACAACGAAACGTTTCTCTTCAGAATAGGAGATTTTGCTACCAAACGTCAGCAGCTCCTCTCGCTCAGAGGGCTGTTCTGGTGTAGACTAGGGAAAGCTCCCAGGGTCCCCAGCTTATGAACGGCTCTTTGCCCAGTTGGTTTCATCCGAGAAAGAGCCAGAGGGGCTGATCTCAACAAATAGGGCTGCACACCGTGAGCCCTTCGGGTAGGGCAGTCCTGAGCCAATGTGCCACCTAAGGAATGAAAGCAAAGTTTCCTTGCCACAGGAAAGCACACCGAGGCCTGGTGTTTCCTCTATGAAACTGACCTCAGCTTGAGGGTGAGGCCTATACTACATAGTAGAAAAGCTCGGAGTTACGGCTTTCTCCCTCTCTCGGACCCATACCCTGGGCTCAGCCGTGGGGGAATGCTGAGTGGGAGAGACTGCCTCTCTGCCGGACTCAGAAGGCTTCTTCCCTTTAGGGCAATGCCGTTTGTGTCTTACCTCGTGCAGGAGGAAAGAGGGCGCCTAGAGATACTCTAACATGAAATACCTAACGACAGAGGATCTGGAGGAGCTGGTTTCTCGGTGGAAGGAGCCAAAACGCCTGCATTGCTAAGGTCTCTTTCAGAACTGCCAGACACTCTGCCGTCATAGGCCTAAGAATTGGAAATTGTGACGGCATGGCAACACTTGGAATCCTAGGATGCAGTGGAAGTGCGACTCTCAAACTAGATGGAAGAAGCTTCCAAGCATAGTGTTCTTCCATTTACAAAGAGAACCCAAGACTGTGAGGCTGGTAGCCTTGTTGCTGGAGAGAACGGGCATCCCCGTGGGCCTGTCAGTTAATATCCTGTTTTTGACCCTCTAAGGAAACACTTCCAGAAAGCCTTTGGGAACCGCTTAGAGAGAACAGCTACGAAGTTGATGCACAGAACATTAACCTAGATGCCAGCCCTGGGTCCCAATCATACATCTTTCTCTGGAGGTTACCTAGCCCACGGAGGGATTCAAGCAGGGAGTTTGCCTTATACAACTGATACATGAAACTAGGATGAGATGGAGGGCCACTCTCCTTGCCCTCACACTACGTGGGTCCAGAGAAGTTATGACTCAGCAGAATTCAACACCCTTCCTCTACACGTGTGTACCCAAAAGAAGCGTTGGGCAGTGGGTGTTCTCAGGCCAAGAGCAGTCCTTGTTCCGGGCTGCACCTGCTCTGTGGTTCAAAGGTTCTCTGACTCTGCTCCTATGGAAGCATTTCAGAGCTGACGCTATCCCTGGGCTGCCAAAGCAAAGAGGCTTAGCGGCCTTTCACACTGAAGGCATGGGCTTCTTTCCCATTCAGAAAGTGTATGTTGCCCCTCCCAGGCTAGAGTCAAGTACGTTGACACCATTTGCTCTGCCCCTGGAAAATGCAAGTGGGTGTACTCGATTTGGGCTGCCTGGTGAAACAAGTTGAATTCACCAGCAGCCTGAGTACCTTTCCTGAAGTGTGATTCCTAGCTAGGTATACTCGGTCTTCGGAAGCTAGATGGGAGCAAACATGTTAAACTTGGGGGGAAAGTCTTTGGCCAATGACCAATATGCTTGTGCTTGTGTGAGGGTTAGGCAGGATCTTTCCAACACAGTGTGTTTACCTTACCATAAGCCGTCCCTTTGGCTGAAGCAGGCGGGGGTGGGGGGGTCTTTTTCACAGTCTGGGAAGCAGGGCCTCAGGTGAGTATGCCCACTGACTGCCTGCCCTCCATCCTAGCCAGCTGAGAAAATATGGCAAGGCTGATGGAACCCACTAACAACGAAACGTTTCTCTTCAGAATAGGAGATTTTGCTACCAAACGTCAGCAGCTCCTCTCGCTCAGAGGGCTGTTCTGGTGTAGACTAGGGAAAGCTCCCAGGGTCCCCAGCTTATGAACGGCTCTTTGCCCAGTTGGTTTCATCCGAGAAAGAGCCAGAGGGGCTGATCTCAACAAATAGGGCTGCACACCGTGAGCCCTTCGGGTAGGGCAGTCCTGAGCCAATGTGCCACCTAAGGAATGAAAGCAAAGTTTCCTTGCCACAGGAAAGCACACCGAGGCCTGGTGTTTCCTCTATGAAACTGACCTCAGCTTGAGGGTGAGGCCTATACTACATAGTAGAAAAGCTCGGAGTTACAGCTTTCTCCCTCTCTCGGACCCATACCCTGGTCTCAGCCGTGGGGGAATGCTGAGTGGGAGAGACTGCCTCTCTGCCGGACTCAGAAGGCTTCTTCCCTTTAGGGCAATTCCGTTTGTGTCTTACCTCGTGCAGGAGGAAAGAGGGCGCCTAGAGATACTCTAACATGAAATACCTAACGACAGAGGATCTGGAGGAGCTGGTTTCTCGGTGGAAGGAGCCAAAACGCCTGCATTGCTAAGGTCTCTTTCAGAACTGCCACACACTCTGCCGTCATAGGCCTAAAAATTGGAAATTGTGACGGCATGGCAACACTTGGAATCCTAGGATGTAGTGGAAGTGCGACTCTCAAACTAGATGGAAGAAGCTTCCAAGCATAGTGTTCTTCCATTTACAAAGAGAACCCAAGAGTGGGAGGCTGGTAGCCTTGTTGCTGGAGAGAACGGGCATCCCCGTGGGCCTGTCGGTTAATATCCTGTTTTTGACCCTCTAAGGAAACACTTCCAGAAAGCCTTTGGGAACCGCTTAGAGAGAACAGCTACGAAGTTGATGCACAGAACATTAACCTAGATACCAGCCCTGGGTCCCAATCATCCATCTTTCTCTGGAGGTTACCTAGCCCACGGAGGGATTCAAGCAGGGAGTTTGCCTTATACAACTGATACATGAAACTAGGATGAGATGGAGAGCCACTCTCCTTGCCCTCACACTACGTGGGTCCAGAGAAGTTATGACTCAGCAGAATTCAACACCCTTCCTCTACACGTGTGTACCCAAAAGAAGCGCTGGGCAGTGGGTGTTCTCAGGCCAAGAGCCGTCGTTGTTCTGGGCTGCACCTGCTCTGTGGTTCAAAGGTTCTCTGACTCTGCTCCTATGGAAGCATTTCAGAGCTGACGCTATCCCTGGGCTGCCAAAGCAAAGAGGCTTAGCGGCCTTTCACACTGAAGGCATGGGCTTCTTTCCCATTCAGAAAGTGTATGTTGCCCCTCCCAGGCTAGAGGCAAGTACGTTGACACCATTTGCTCTGCCCCTGGAAAATGCAAGTGGGTGTACTCGATTTGGGCTGCCTGGTGAAACAAGTTGCATTCACCAGCAGCCTGAGTACCTTTCCTGAAGTGTGATTCCTAGCTAGGTATACTCGGTCTTCGGAGGCTAGATGGGAGCAAACATGTTAAACTTGGGGGGAAAGTCTTTGGCCAATGACCAATATGCTTGTGCTTGTGCGAGGGTTAGGCAGGATCTTTCCAACACAGTGTGTTTACCTTACCATAAGCCGTCCCTTTGGCTGAAGCAGGCGGGGGTGGGGGGGTCTGTTTCACAGTCTGGGAAGCAGGGCCTCAGGTGAGTCTGCCCACTGACTGCCTGCCCTCCATCCTAGCCAGCTGAGAAAATATGGCAAGGCTGATGGAACCCACTTACAACGAAACGTTTCTCTTCAGAATAGGAGATTTTGCTACCAAACGTCAGCAGCTCCTCTCGCTCAGAGGGCTGTTCTGGTGTAGACTAGGGAAAGCTCCCAGGGTCCCCAGCTTATGAACGGCTCTTTGCCCAGTTGGTTTCATCCGAGAAAGAGCCAGAGGGGCTGATCTCAACAAATAGGGCTGCACACCGTGAGCCCTTCGGGTAGGGCAGTCCTGAGCCAATGTGCCACCTAAGGAATGAAAGCAAAGTTTCCTTGCCACAGGAAAGCACACCGAGGCCTGGTGTTTCCTCTATGAAACTGACCTCAGCTTCAGGGTGAGGCCTATACTACATAGTAGAAAAGCTCGGAGTTACGGCTTTCTCCCTCTCTCGGACCCATACCCTGGGCTCAGCCGTGGGGGAATGCTGAGTGGGAGAGACTGCCTCTCTGCCGGACTCAGAAGGCTTCTTCCCTTTAGGGCAATTCCGTTTGTGTCTTACCTCGTGCAGGAGGAAAGAGGGCGCCTAGAGATACTCTAACATGAAATACCTAACGACAGAGGATCTGGAGGAGCTGGTTTCTCGGTGGAAGGAGCCAAAACGCCTGCATTGCTAAGGTCTCTTTCAGAACTGCCACACACTCTGCCGTCATAGGCCTAAAAATTGGAAATTGTGACGGCATGGCAACACTTGGAATCCTAGGATGTAGTGGAAGTGCGACTCTCAAACTAGATGGAAGAAGCTTCCAAGCATAGTGTTCTTCCATTTACAAAGAGAACCCAAGAGTGGGAGGCTGGTAGCCTTGTTGCTGGAGAGAACGGGCATCCCTGTGGGCCTGTCGGTTAATATCCTGTTTTTGACCCTCTAAGGAAACACTTCCAGAAAGCCTTTGGGAACCGCTTAGAGAGAACAGCTACGAAGTTGATGCACAGAACATTAACCTAGATGCCAGCCCTGGGTCCCAATCATCCATCTTTCTCTCGAGGTTACCTAGCCCACGGAGGGATTCAAGCAGGGAGTTTGCCTTATACAACTGATACATGAAACTAGGATGAGATGGAGGGCCACTCTCCTTGCCCTCACACTACGTGGGTCCAGAGAAGTTATGACTCAGCAGAATTCAACACCCTTCCTCTACACGTGTGTACCCAAAAGAAGCGCTGGGCAGTGGGTGTTCTCAGGCCAAGAGCCGTCGTTGTTCTGGGCTGCACCTGCTCTGTGGTTCAAAGGTTCTCTAACTCTGCTCCTATGGAAGCATTTCAGAGCTGACGCTATCCCTGGGCTGCCAAAGCAAAGAGGCTTAGCGGCCTTTCACACTGAAGGCATGGGCTTCTTTCCCATTCAGAAAGTGTATGTTGCCCCTCCCAGGCTAGAGGCAAGTACGTTGACACCATTTGCTGTGCCCCTGGAAAATGCAAGTGGGTGTACTCGATTTGGGCTGCCTGGTGAAACAAGTTGCATTCACCAGCACCCTGAGTACCTTTCCTGAAGTGTGATTCCTAGCTAGGTATACTCGGTCTTCGGAGGCTAGATGGGAGCAAACATGTTAAACTTGGGGGGAAAGTCTTTGGCCAATGACCAATATGCTTGTGCTTGTGCGAGGGTTAGGCAGGATCTTTCCAACACAGTGTGTTTACCTTACCATAAGCCGTCCCTTTGGCTCAAGCAGGCGGGGGTGGGGGGGTCTTTTTCACAGTCTGGGAAGCAGGGCCTCAGGTGAGTATGCCCACTGACTGCCTGCCCTCCATCCTAGACAGCTGAGAAAATATGGCAAGGCTGATGGAACCCACTTACAACGAAACGTTTCTCTTCAGAATAGGAGATTTTGCTACCAAACGTCAGCAGCTCCTCTCGCTCAGAGGGCTGTTCTGGTGTAGACTAGGGAAAGCTCCCAGGGTCCCCAGCTTATGAACGGCTCTTTGCCCAGTTGGTTTCATCCGAGAAAGAGCCAGAGGGGCTGATCTCAACAAATAGGGCTGCACACCGTGAGCCCTTCGGGTAGGGCAGTCCTGAGCCAATGTGCCACCTAAGGAATGAAAGCAAAGTTTCCTTGCCACAGGAAAGCACACCGAGGCCTGGTGTTTCCTCTATGAAACTGACCTCAGCTTGAGGGTGAGGCCTATACTACATAGTAGAAAAGCTCGGAGTTACGGCTTTCTCCCTCTCTCGGACCCATACCCTGGGCTCAGCCGTGGGGGAATGCTGAGTGGGAGAGACTGCCTCTCTGCCGGACTCAGAAGGCTTCTTCCCTTTAGGGCAATTCCGTTTGTGTCTTACCTCGTGCAGGAGGAAAGAGGGCGCCTAGAGATACTCTAACATGAAATACCTAACGACAGAGGATCTGGAGGAGATGGTTTCTCGGTGGAAGGAGCCAAAACGCCTGCATTGCTAAGGTCTCTTTCAGAACTGCCACACACTCTGCCGTCATAGGCCTAAAAATTGGAAATTGTGACGGCATGGCAACACTTGGAATCCTAGGATGTAGTGGAAGTGCGACTCTCAAACTAGATGGAAGAAGCTTCCAAGCATAGTGTTCTTCCATTTACAAAGAGAACCCAAGAGTGGGAGGCTGGTAGCCTTGTTGCTGGAGAGAACGGGCATCCCTGTGGGCCTGTCGGTTAATATCCTGTTTTTGACCCTCTAAGGAAACACTTCCAGAAAGCCTTTGGGAACCGCTTAGAGAGAACAGCTACGAAGTTGATGCACAGAACATTAACCTAGATGCCAGCCCTGGGTCCCAATCATCCATCTTTCTCTCGAGGTTACCTAGCCCACGGAGGGATTCAAGCAGGGAGTTTGCCTTATACAACTGATACATGAAACTAGGATGAGATGGAGGGCCACTCTCCTTGCCCTCACACTACGTGGGTCCAGAGAAGTTATGACTCAGCAGAATTCAACACCCTTCCTCTACACGTGTGTACCCAAAAGAAGCGCTGGGCAGTGGGTGTTCTCAGGCCAAGAGCAGTCCTTGTTCTGGGCTGCACCTGCTCTGTGGTTCAAAGGTTCTCTGACTCTGCTCCTATGGAAGCATTTCAGAGCTGACGCTATCCCTGGGCTGCCAAAGCAAAGAGGCTTAGCGGCCTTTCACACTGAAGGCATGGGCTTCTTTCCCATTCAGAAAGTGTATGTTGCCCCTCCCAGGCTAGAGGCAAGTACGTTGACACCATTTGCTCTGCCCCTGGAAAATGCAAGTGGGTGTACTCGATTTGGGCTGCCTGGTGAAACAAGTTGCATTCACCAGCACCCTGAGTACCTTTCCTGAAGTGTGATTCCTAGCTAGGTATACTCGGTCTTCGGAGGCTAGATGGGAGCAAACATGTTAAACTTGGGGGGAAAGTCTTTGGCCAATGACCAATATGCTTGTGCTTGTGCGAGGGTTAGGCAGGATCTTTCCAACACAGTGTGTTTACCTTACCATAAGCCGTCCCTTTGGCTCAAGCAGGCGGGGGTGGGGGGGTCTTTTTCACAGTCTGGGAAGCAGGGCCTCAGGTGAGTCTGCCCACTGACTGCCTGCCCTCCATCCTAGACAGCTGAGAAAATATGGCAAGGCTGATGGAACCCACTTACAACGAAACGTTTCTCTTCAGAATAGGAGATTTTGCTACCAAACGTCAGCAGCTCCTCTCGCTCAGAGGGCTGTTCTGGTGTAGACTAGGGAAAGCTCCCAGGGTCCCCAGCTTATGAACGGCTCTTTGCCCAGTTGGTTTCATCCGAGAAAGAGCCAGAGGGGCTGATCTCAACAAATAGGGCTGCACACCGTGAGCCCTTCGGGTAGGGCAGTCCTGAGCCAATGTGCCACCTAAGGAATGAAAGCAAAGTTTCCTTGCCACAGGAAAGCACACCGAGGCCTGGTGTTTCCTCTATGAAACTGACCTCAGCTTCAGGGTGAGGCCTATACTACATAGTAGAAAAGCTCGGAGTTACGGCTTTCTCCCTCTCTCGGACCCATACCCTGGGCTCAGCCGTGGGGGAATGCTGAGTGGGAGAGACTGCCTCTCTGCCGGACTCAGAAGGCTTCTTCCCTTTAGGGCAATTCCGTTTGTGTCTTACCTCGTGCAGGAGGAAAGAGGGCGCCTAGAGATACTCTAACATGAAATACCTAACGACAGAGGATCTGGAGGAGCTGGTTTCTCGGTGGAAGGAGCCAAAACGCCTGCATTGCTAAGGTCTCTTTCAGAACTGCCACACACTCTGCCGTCATAGGCCTAAAAATTGGAAATTGTGACGGCATGGCAACACTTGGAATCCTAGGATGTAGTGGAAGTGCGACTCTCAAACTAGATGGAAGAAGCTTCCAAGCATAGTGTTCTTCCATTTACAAAGAGAACCCAAGAGTGGGAGGCTGGTAGCCTTGTTGCTGGAGAGAACGGGCATCCCCGTGGGCCTGTCGGTTAATATCCTGTTTTTGACCCTCTAAGGAAACACTTCCAGAAAGCCTTTGGGAACCGCTTAGAGAGAACAGCTACGAAGTTGATGCACAGAACATTAACCTAGATGCCAGCCCTGGGTCCCAATCATCCATCTTTCTCTGGAGGTTACCTAGCCCACGGAGGGATTCAAGCAGGGAGTTTGCCTTATACAACTGATACATGAAACTAGGATGAGATGGAGGGCCACTCTCCTTGCCCTCACACTACGTGGGTCCAGAGAAGTTATGACTCAGCAGAATTCAACACCCTTCCTCTACACGTGTGTACCCAAAAGAAGCGCTGGGCAGTGGGTGTTCTCAGGCCAAGAGCCGTCGTTGTTCTGGGCTGCACCTGCTCTGTGGTTCAAAGGTTCTCTAACTCTGCTCCTATGGAAGCATTTCAGAGCTGACGCTATCCCTGGGCTGCCAAAGCAAAGAGGCTTAGCGGCCTTTCACACTGAAGGCATGGGCTTCTTTCCCATTCAGAAAGTGTATGTTGCCCCTCCCAGGCTAGAGGCAAGTACGTTGACACCATTTGCTCTGCCCCTGGAAAATGCAAGTGGGTGTACTCGATTTGGGCTGCCTGGTGAAACAAGTTGCATTCACCAGCACCCTGAGTACCTTTCCTGAAGTGTGATTCCTAGCTAGGTATACTCGGTCTTCGGAGGCTAGATGGGAGCAAACATGTTAAACTTGGGGGGAAAGTCTTTGGCCAATGACCAATATGCTTGTGCTTGTGCGAGGGTTAGGCAGGATCTTTCCAACACAGTGTGTTTACCTTACCATAAGCCGTCCCTTTGGCTCAAGCAGGCGGGGGTGGGGGGGTCTTTTTCACAGTCTGGGAAGCAGGGCCTCAGGTGAGTATGCCCACTGACTGCCTGCCCTCCATCCTAGACAGCTGAGAAAATATGGCAAGGCTGATGGAACCCACTTACAACGAAACGTTTCTCTTCAGAATAGGAGATTTTGCTACCAAACGTCAGCAGCTCCTCTCGCTCAGAGGGCTGTTCTGGTGTAGACTAGGGAAAGCTCCCAGGGTCCCCAGCTTATGAACGGCTCTTTGCCCAGTTGGTTTCATCCGAGAAAGAGCCAGAGGGGCTGATCTCAACAAATAGGGCTGCACACCGTGAGCCCTTCGGGTAGGGCAGTCCTGAGCCAATGTGCCACCTAAGGAATGAAAGCAAAGTTTCCTTGCCACAGGAAAGCACACCGAGGCCTGGTGTTTCCTCTATGAAACTGACCTCAGCTTCAGGGTGAGGCCTATACTACATAGTAGAAAAGCTCGGAGTTACGGCTTTCTCCCTCTCTCGGACCCATACCCTGGGCTCAGCCGTGGGGGAATGCTGAGTGGGAGAGACTGCCTCTCTGCCGGACTCAGAAGGCTTCTTCCCTTTAGGGCAATTCCGTTTGTGTCTTACCTCGTGCAGGAGGAAAGAGGGCGCCTAGAGATACTCTAACATGAAATACCTAACGACAGAGGATCTGGAGGAGCTGGTTTCTCGGTGGAAGGAGCCAAAACGCCTGCATTGCTAAGGTCTCTTTCAGAACTGCCACACACTCTGCCGTCATAGGCCTAAAAATTGGAAATTGTGACGGCATGGCAACACTTGGAATCCTAGGATGTAGTGGAAGTGCGACTCTCAAACTAGATGGAAGAAGCTTCCAAGCATAGTGTTCTTCCATTTACAAAGAGAACCCAAGAGTGGGAGGCTGGTAGCCTTGTTGCTGGAGAGAACGGGCATCCCCGTGGGCCTGTCGGTTAATATCCTGTTTTTGACCCTCTAAGGAAACACTTCCAGAAAGCCTTTGGGAACCGCTTAGAGAGAACAGCTACGAAGTTGATGCACAGAACATTAACCTAGATGCCAGCCCTGGGTCCCAATCATCCATCTTTCTCTGGAGGTTACCTAGCCCACGGAGGGATTCAAGCAGGGAGTTTGCCTTATACAACTGATACATGAAACTAGGATGAGATGGAGGGCCACTCTCCTTGCCCTCACACTACGTGGGTCCAGAGAAGTTATGACTCAGCAGAATTCAACACCCTTCCTCTACACGTGTGTACCCAAAAGAAGCGCTGGGCAGTGGGTGTTCTCAGGCCAAGAGCCGTCGTTGTTCTGGGCTGCACCTGCTCTGTGGTTCAAAGGTTCTCTAACTCTGCTCCTATGGAAGCATTTCAGAGCTGACGCTATCCCTGGGCTGCCAAAGCAAAGAGGCTTAGCGGCCTTTCACACTGAAGGCATGGGCTTCTTTCCCATTCAGAAAGTGTATGTTGCCCCTCCCAGGCTAGAGGCAAGTACGTTGACACCATTTGCTCTGCCCCTGGAAAATGCAAGTGGGTGTACTCGATTTGGGCTGCCTGGTGAAACAAGTTGCATTCACCAGCACCCTGAGTACCTTTCCTGAAGTGTGATTCCTAGCTAGGTATACTCGGTCTTCGGAGGCTAGATGGGAGCAAACATGTTAAACTTGGGGGGAAAGTCTTTGGCCAATGACCAATATGCTTGTGCTTGTGCGAGGGTTAGGCAGGATCTTTCCAACACAGTGTGTTTACCTTACCATAAGCCGTCCCTTTGGCTGAAGCAGGCGGGGGTGGGGGGGTCTTTTTCACAGTCTGGGAAGCAGGGCCTCAGGTGAGTATGCCCACTGACTGCCTGCCCTCCATCCTAGCCAGCTGAGAAAATATGGCAAGGCTGATGGAACCCACTTACAACGAAACGTTTCTCTTCAGAATAGGAGATTTTGCTACCAAACTTCAGCAGCTCCTCTCGCTCAGAGGGCTGTTCTGGTGTAGACTAGGGAAAGCTCCCAGGGTCCCCAGCTTATGAACGGCTCTTTGCCCAGTTGGTTTCATCCGAGAAAGAGCCAGAGGGGCTGATCTCAACAAATAGGGCTGCACACCGTGAGCCCTTCGGGTAGGGCAGTCCTGAGCCAATGTGCCACCTAAGGAATGAAAGCAAAGTTTCCTTGCCACAGGAAAGCACACCGAGGCCTGGTGTTTCCTCTATGAAACTGACCTCAGCTTCAGGGTGAGGCCTATACTACATAGTAGAAAAGCTCGGAGTTACGGCTTTCTCCCTCTCTCGGACCCATACCCTGGGCTCAGCCGTGGGGGAATGCTGAGTGGGAGAGACTGCCTCTCTGCCGGACTCAGAAGGCTTCTTCCCTTTAGGGCAATTCCGTTTGTGTCTTACCTCGTGCAGGAGGAAAGAGGGCGCCTAGAGATACTCTAACATGAAATACCTAACGACAGAGGATCTGGAGGAGCTGGTTTCTCGGTGGAAGGAGCCAAAACGCCTGCATTGCTAAGGTCTCTTTCAGAACTGCCACACACTCTGCCGTCATAGGCCTAAAAATTGGAAATTGTGACGGCATGGCAACACTTGGAATCCTAGGATGTAGTGGAAGTGCGACTCTCAAACTAGATGGAAGAAGCTTCCAAGCATAGTGTTCTTCCATTTACAAAGAGAACCCAAGAGTGGGAGGCTGGTAGCCTTGTTGCTGGAGAGAACGGGCATCCCCGTGGGCCTGTCGGTTAATATCCTGTTTTTGACCCTCTAAGGAAACACTTCCAGAAAGCCTTTGGGAACCGCTTAGAGAGAACAGCTACGAAGTTGATGCACAGAACATTAACCTAGATGCCAGCCCTGGGTCCCAATCATCCATCTTTCTCTGGAGGTTACCTAGCCCACGGAGGGATTCAAGCAGGGAGTTTGCCTTATACAACTGATACATGAAACTAGGATGAGATGGAGGGCCACTCTCCTTGCCCTCACACTACGTGGGTCCAGAGAAGTTATGACTCAGCAGAATTCAACACCCTTCCTCTACACGTGTGTACCCAAAAGAAGCGCTGGGCAGTGGGTGTTCTCAGGCCAAGAGCCGTCGTTGTTCTGGGCTGCACCTGCTCTGTGGTTCAAAGGTTCTCTAACTTTGCTCCTATGGAAGCATGTCAGAGCTGACGCTATCCCTGGGCTGCCAAAGCAAAGAGGCTTAGCGGCCTTTCACACTGAAGGCATGGGCTTCTTTCCCATTCAGAAAGTGTATGTTGCCCCTCCCAGGCTAGAGGCAAGTATGTTGACACCATTTGCTCTGCCCCTGGAAAATGCAAGTGGGTGTACTCGATTTGGGCTGCCTGGTGAAACAAGTTGCATTCACCAGCACCCTGAGTACCTTTCCTGAAGTGTGATTCCTAGCTAGGTATACTCGGTCTTCGGAGGCTAGATGGGAGCAAACATGTTAAACTTGGGGGGAAAGTCTTTGGCCAATGACCAATATGCTTGTGCTTGTGCGAGGGTTAGGCAGGATCTTTCCAACACAGTGTGTTTACCTTACCATAAGCCGTCCCTTTGGCTCAAGCAGGCGGGGGTGGGGGGGTCTTTTTCACAGTCTGGGAAGCAGGGCCTCAGGTGAGTATGCCCACTGACTGCCTGCCCTCCATCCTAGACAGCTGAGAAAATATGGCAAGGCTGATGGAACCCACTTACAACGAAACGTTTCTCTTCAGAATAGGAGATTTTGCTACCAAACGTCAGCAGCTCCTCTCGCTCAGAGGGCTGTTCTGGTGTAGACTAGGGAAAGCTCCCAGGGTCCCCAGCTTATGAACGGCTCTTTGCCCAGTTGGTTTCATCCGAGAAAGAGCCAGAGGGGCTGATCTCAACAAATAGGGCTGCACACCGTGAGCCCTTCGGGTAGGGCAGTCCTGAGCCAATGTGCCACCTAAGGAATGAAAGCAAAGTTTCCTTGCCACAGGAAAGCACACCGAGGCCTGGTGTTTCCTCTATGAAACTGACCTCAGCTTGAGGGTGAGGCCTATACTACATAGTAGAAAAGCTCGGAGTTACGGCTTTCTCCCTCTCTCGGACCCATACCCTGGGCTCAGCCGTGGGGGAATGCTGAGTGGGAGAGACTGCCTCTCTGCCGGACTCAGAAGGCTTCTTCCCTTTAGGGCAATTCCGTTTGTGTCTTACCTCGTGCAGGAGGAAAGAGGGCGCCTAGAGATACTCTAACATGAAATACCTAACGACAGAGGATCTGGAGGAGCTGGTTTCTCGGTGGAAGGAGCCAAAACGCCTGCATTGCTAAGGTCTCTTTCAGAACTGCCACACACTCTGCCGTCATAGGCCTAAAAATTGGAAATTGTGACGGCATGGCAACACTTGGAATACTAGGATGTAGTGGAAGTGCGACTCTCAAACTAGATGGAAGAAGCTTCCAAGCATAGTGTTCTTCCATTTACAAAGAGAACCCAAGAGTGGGAGGCTGGTAGCCTTGTTGCTGGAGAGAACGGGCATCCCCGTGGGCCTGTCGGTTAATATCCTGTTTTTGACCCTCTAAGGAAACACTTCCAGAAAGCCTTTGGGAACCGCTTAGAGAGAACAGCTACGAAGTTGATGCACAGAACATTAACCTAGATGCCAGCCCTGGGTCCCAATCATCCATCTTTCTCTGGAGGTTACCTAGCCCACGGAGGGATTCAAGCAGGGAGTTTGCCTTATACAACTGATACATGAAACTAGGATGAGATGGAGGGCCACTCTCCTTGCCCTCACACTACGTGGGTCCAGAGAAGTTATGACTCAGCAGAATTCAACACCCTTCCTCTACACGTGTGTACCCAAAAGAAGCGCTTTGCAGTGGGTGTTCTCAGGCCAAGAGCCGTCGTTGTTCTGGGCTGCACCTGCTCTGTGGTTCAAAGGTTCTCTAACTCTGCTCCTATGGAAGCATTTCAGAGCTGACGCTATCCCTGGGCTGCCAAAGCAAAGAGGCTTAGCGGCCTTTCACACTGAAGGCATGGGCTTCTTTCCCATTCAGAAAGTGTATGTTGCCCCTCCCAGGCTAGAGGCAAGTACGTTGACACCATTTGCTCTGCCCCTGGAAAATGCAAGTGGGTGTACTCGATTTGGGCTGCCTGGTGAAACAAGTTGCATTCACCAGCACCCTGAGTACCTTTCCTGAAGTGTGATTCCTAGCTAGGTATACTCGGTCTTCGGAGGCTAGATGGGAGCAAACATGTTAAACTTGGGGGGAAAGTCTTTGGCCAATGACCAATATGCTTGTGCTTGTGCGAGGGTTAGGCAGGATCTTTCCAACACAGTGTGTTTACCTTACCATAAGCCGTCCCTTTGGCTGAAGCAGGCGGGGGTGGGGGGGTCAGTTTCACAGTCTGGGAAGCAGGGCCTCAGGTGAGTATGCCCACTGACTGCCTGCCCTCCATCCTAGACAGCTGAGAAAATATGGCAAGGCTGATGGAACCCACTTACAACGAAACGTTTCTCTTCAGAATAGGGGAGATTTTGCTACCAAACGTCAGCAGCTCCTCTCGCTCAGAGGGCTGTTCTGGTGTAGACTAGGGAAAGCTCCAGGGTCCCCAGCTTATGAACGGCTCTTTGCCCAGTTGGTTTCATCCGAGAAAGAGCCAGAGGGGCTGATCTCAACAAATAGGGCTGCACACCGTGAGCCCTTCGGGTAGGGCAGTCCTGAGCCCATGTGCCACCTAAGGAATGAAAGCAAAGTTTCCTTGCCACAGGAAAGCACACCGAGGCCTGGTGTTTCCTCTATGAAACTGACCTCAGCTTGAGGGTGAGGCCTATACTACATAGTAGAAAAGCTCGGAGTTACGGCTTTCTCCCTCTCTCGGACCCATACCCTGGGCTCAGCCGTGGGGGAATGCTGAGTGGGAGAGACTGCCTCTCTGCCGGACTCAGAAGGCTTCTTCCCTTTAGGGCAATTCCGTTTGTGTCTTACCTCGTGCAGGAGGAAAGAGGGCGCCTAGAGATACTCTAACATGAAATACCTAACGACAGAGGATCTGGAGGAGCTGGTTTTCTCGGTGGAAGGAGCCAAAACGCCTGCATTGCTAAGGTCTCTTTCAGAACTGCCACACACTCTGCCGTCATAGGCCTAAAAATTGGAAATTGTGACGGCATGGCAACACTTGGAATCCTAGGATGTAGTGGAAGTGCGACTCTCAAACTAGATGGAAGAAGCTTCCAAGCATAGTGTTCTTCCATTTACAAAGAGAACCCAAGAGTGGGAGGCTGGTAGCCTTGTTGCTGGAGAGAACGGGCATCCCCGTGGGCCTGTCGGTTAATATCCTGTTTTTGACCCTCTAAGGAAACACTTCCAGAAAGCCTTTGGGAACCGCTTAGAGAGAACAGCTACGAAGTTGATGCACAGAACATTAACCTAGATGCCAGCCCTGGGTCCCAATCATCCATCTTTCTCTGGAGGTTACCTAGCCCACGGAGGGATTCAAGCAGGGAGTTTGCCTTATACAACTGATACATGAAACTAGGATGAGATGGAGGGCCACTCTCCTTGCCCTCACACTACGTGGGTCCAGAGAAGTTATGACTCAGCAGAATTCAACACCCTTCCTCTACACGTGTGTACCCAAAAGAAGCGCTGGGCAGTGGGTGTTCTCAGGCCAAGAGCCGTCGTTGTTCTGGGCTGCACCTGCTCTGTGGTTCAAAGGTTCTCTAACTCTGCTCCTATGGAAGCATTTCAGAGCTGACGCTATCCCTGGGCTGCCAAAGCAAAGAGGCTTAGCGGCCTTTCACACTGAAGGCATGGGCTTCTTTCCCATTCAGAAAGTGTATGTTGCCCCTCCCAGGCTAGAGGCAAGTACGTTGACACCATTTGCTCTGCCCCTGGAAAATGCAAGTGGGTGTACTCGATTTGGGCTGCCTGGTGAAACAAGTTGCATTCACCAGCACCCTGAGTACCTTTCCTGAAGTGTGATTCCTAGCTAGGTATACTCGGTCTTCGGAGGCTAGATGGGAGCAAACATGTTAAACTTGGGGGGAAAGTCTTTGGCCAATGACCAATATGCTTGTGCTTGTGCGAGGGTTAGGCAGGATCTTTCCAACACAGTGTGTTTACCTTACCATAAGCCGTCCCTTTGGCTGAAGCAGGCGGGGGTGGGGGGGTCTTTTTCACAGTCTGGGAAGCAGGGCCTCAGGTGAGTATGCCCACTGACTGCCTGCCCTCCATCCTAGACAGCTGAGAAAATATGGCAAGGCTGATGGAACCCACTTACAACGAAACGTTTCTCTTCAGAATAGGAGATTTTGCTACCAAACGTCAGCAGCTCCTCTCGCTCAGAGGGCTGTTCTGGTGTAGACTAGGGAAAGCTCCCAGGGTCCCCAGCTTATGAACGGCTCTTTGCCCAGTTGGTTTCATCCGAGAAAGAGCCAGAGGGGCTGATCTCAACAAATAGGGCTGCACACCGTGAGCCCTTCGGGTAGGGCAGTCCTGAGCCAATGTGCCAACTAAGGGATGAAAGCAAAGTTTCCTTGCCACAGGAAAGCACACCGAGGCCTGGTGTTTCCTCTATGAAACTGACCTCAGCTTGAGGGTGAGGCCTATACTACATAGTAGAAAAGCTCGGAGTTACGGCTTTCTCCCTCTCTCGGACCCATACCCTGGGCTCAGCCGTGGGGGAATGCTGAGTGGGAGAGACTGCCTCTCTGCCGGACTCAGAAGGCTTCTTCCCTTTAGGGCAATTCCGTTTGTGTCTTACCTCGTGCAGGAGGAAAGAGGGCGCCTAGAGATACTCTAACATGAAATACCTAACGACAGAGGATCTGGAGGAGCTGGTTTCTCGGTGGAAGGAGCCAAAACGCCTGCATTGCTAAGGTCTCTTTCAGAACTGCCACACACTCTGCCGTCATAGGCCTAAAAATTGGAAATTGTGACGGCATGGCAACACTTGGAATCCTAGGATGTAGTGGAAGTGCGACTCTCAAACTAGATGGAAGAAGCTTCCAAGCATAGTGTTCTTCCATTTACAAAGAGAACCCAAGAGTGGGAGGCTGGTAGCCTTGTTGCTGGAGAGAACGGGCATCCCCGTGGGCCTGTCGGTTAATATCCTGTTTTTGACCCTCTAAGGAAACACTTCCAGAAAGCCTTTGGGAACCGCTTAGAGAGAACAGCTACGAAGTTGATGCACAGAACATTAACCTAGATGCCAGCCCTGGGTCCCAATCATCCATCTTTCTCTGGAGGTTACCTAGCCCACGGAGGGATTCAAGCAGGGAGTTTGCCTTATACAACTGATACATGAAACTAGGATGAGATGGAGGGCCACTCTCCTTGCCCTCACACTACGTGGGTCCAGAGAAGTTATGACTCAGCAGAATTCAACACCCTTCCTCTACACGTGTGTACCCAAAAGAAGCGCTGGGCAGTGGGTGTTCTCAGGCCAAGAGCCGTCGTTGTTCTGGGCTGCACCTGCTCTGTGGTTCAAAGGTTCTCTAACTCTGCTCCTATGGAAGCATTTCAGAGCTGACGCTATCCCTGGGCTGCCAAAGCAAAGAGGCTTAGCGGCCTTTCACACTGAAGGCATGGGCTTCTTTCCCATTCAGAAAGTGTATGTTGCCCCTCCCAGGCTAGAGGCAAGTATGTTGACACCATTTGCTCTGCCCCTGGAAAATGCAAGTGGGTGTACTCGATTTGGGCTGCCTGGTGAAACAAGTTGCATTCACCAGCACCCTGAGTACCTTTCCTGAAGTGTGATTCCTAGCTAGGTATACTCGGTCTTCGGAGGCTAGATGGGAGCAAACATGTTAAACTTGGGGGGAAAGTCTTTGGCCAATGACCAATATGCTTGTGCTTGTGCGAGGGTTAGGCAGGATCTTTCCAACACAGTGTGTTTACCTTACCATAAGCCGTCCCTTTGGCTCAAGCAGGCGGGGGTGGGGGGGTCTTTTTCACAGTCTGGGAAGCAGGGCCTCAGGTGAGTATGCCCACTGACTGCCTGCCCTCCATCCTAGACAGCTGAGAAAATATGGCAAGGCTGATGGAACCCACTTACAACGAAACGTTTCTCTTCAGAATAGGAGATTTTGCTACCAAACGTCAGCAGCTCCTCTCGCTCAGAGGGCTGTTCTGGTGTAGACTAGGGAAAGCTCCCAGGGTCCCCAGCTTATGAACGGCTCTTTGCCCAGTTGGTTTCATCCGAGAAAGAGCCAGAGGGGCTGATCTCAACAAATAGGGCTGCACACCGTGAGCCCTTCGGGTAGGGCAGTCCTGAGCCAATGTGCCACCTAAGGAATGAAAGCAAAGTTTCCTTGCCACAGGAAAGCACACCGAGGCCTGGTGTTTCCTCTATGAAACTGACCTCAGCTTGAGGGTGAGGCCTATACTACATAGTAGAAAAGCTCGGAGTTAAGGCTTTCTCCCTCTCTCGGACCCATACCCTGGGCTCAGCCGTGGGGGAATGCTGAGTGGGAGAGACTGCCTCTCTGCCGGACTCAGAAGGCTTCTTCCCTTTAGGGCAATTCCGTTTGTGTCTTACCTCGTGCAGGAGGAAAGAGGGCGCCTAGAGATACTCTAACATGAAATACCTAACGACAGAGGATCTGGAGGAGCTGGTTTCTCGGTGGAAGGAGCCAAAACGCCTGCATTGCTAAGGTCTCTTTCAGAACTGCCACACACTCTGCCGTCATAGGCCTAAAAATTGGAAATTGTGACGGCATGGCAACACTTGGAATACTAGGATGTAGTGGAAGTGCGACTCTCAAACTAGATGGAAGAAGCTTCCAAGCATAGTGTTCTTCCATTTACAAAGAGAACCCAAGAGTGGGAGGCTGGTAGCCTTGTTGCTGGAGAGAACGGGCATCCCCGTGGGCCTGTCGGTTAATATCCTGTTTTTGACCCTCTAAGGAAACACTTCCAGAAAGCCTTTGGGAACCGCTTAGAGAGAACAGCTACGAAGTTGATGCACAGAACATTAACCTAGATGCCAGCCCTGGGTCCCAATCATCCATCTTTCTCTGGAGGTTACCTAGCCCACGGAGGGATTCAAGCAGGGAGTTTGCCTTATACAACTGATACATGAAACTAGGATGAGATGGAGGGCCACTCTCCTTGCCCTCACACTACGTGGGTCCAGAGAAGTTATGACTCAGCAGAATTCAACACCCTTCCTCTACACGTGTGTACCCAAAAGAAGCGCTGGGCAGTGGGTGTTCTCAGGCCAAGAGCCGTCGTTGTTCTGGGCTGCACCTGCTCTGTGGTTCAAAGGTTCTCTAACTCTGCTCCTATGGAAGCATTTCAGAGCTGACGCTATCCCTGGGCTGCCAAAGCAAAGAGGCTTAGCGGCCTTTCACACTGAAGGCATGGGCTTCTTTCCCATTCAGAAAGTGTATGTTGCCCCTCCCAGGCTAGAGGCAAGTACGTTGACACCATTTGCTCTGCCCCTGGAAAATGCAAGTGGGTGTACTCGATTTGGGCTGCCTGGTGAAACAAGTTGCATTCACCAGCACCCTGAGTACCTTTCCTGAAGTGTGATTCCTAGCTAGGTATACTCGGTCTTCGGAGGCTAGATGGGAGCAAACATGTTAAACTTGGGGGGAAAGTCTTTGGCCAATGACCAATATGCTTGTGCTTGTGCGAGGGTTAGGCAGGATCTTTCCAACACAGTGTGTTTACCTTACCATAAGCCGTCCCTTTGGCTGAAGCAGGCGGGGGTGGGGGGGTCAGTTTCACAGTCTGGGAAGCAGGGCCTCAGGTGAGTATGCCCACTGACTGCCTGCCCTCCATCCTAGACAGCTGAGAAAATATGGCAAGGCTGATGGAACCCACTTACAACGAAACGTTTCTCTTCAGAATAGGAGATTTTGCTACCAAACGTCAGCAGCTCCTCTCGCTCAGAGGGCTGTTCTGGTGTAGACTAGGGAAAGCTCCCAGGGTCCCCAGCTTATGAACGGCTCTTTGCCCAGTTGGTTTCATCCGAGAAAGAGCCAGAGGGGCTGATCTCAACAAATAGGGCTGCACACCGTGAGCCCTTCGGGTAGGGCAGTCCTGAGCCCATGTGCCACCTAAGGAATGAAAGCAAAGTTTCCTTGCCACAGGAAAGCACACCGAGGCCTGGTGTTTCCTCTATGAAACTGACCTCAGCTTGAGGGTGAGGCCTATACTACATAGTAGAAAAGCTCGGAGTTACGGCTTTCTCCCTCTCTCGGACCCATACCCTGGGCTCAGCCGTGGGGGAATGCTGAGTGGGAGAGACTGCCTCTCTGCCGGACTCAGAAGGCTTCTTCCCTTTAGGGCAATTCCGTTTGTGTCTTACCTCGTGCAGGAGGAAAGAGGGCGCCTAGAGATACTCTAACATGAAATACCTAACGACAGAGGATCTGGAGGAGCTGGTTTCTCGGTGGAAGGAGCCAAAACGCCTGCATTGCTAAGGTCTCTTTCAGAACTGCCACACACTCTGCCGTCATAGGCCTAAAAATTGGAAATTGTGACGGCATGGCAACACTTGGAATCCTAGGATGTAGTGGAAGTGCGACTCTCAAACTAGATGGAAGAAGCTTCCAAGCATAGTGTTCTTCCATTTACAAAGAGAACCCAAGAGTGGGAGGCTGGTAGCCTTGTTGCTGGAGAGAACGGGCATCCCCGTGGGCCTGTCGGTTAATATCCTGTTTTTGACCCTCTAAGGAAACACTTCCAGAAAGCCTTTGGGAACCGCTTAGAGAGAACAGCTACGAAGTTGATGCACAGAACATTAACCTAGATGCCAGCCCTGGGTCCCAATCATCCATCTTTCTCTGGAGGTTACCTAGCCCACGGAGGGATTCAAGCAGGGAGTTTGCCTTATACAACTGATACATGAAACTAGGATGAGATGGAGGGCCACTCTCCTTGCCCTCACACTACGTGGGTCCAGAGAAGTTATGACTCAGCAGAATTCAACACCCTTCCTCTACACGTGTGTACCCAAAAGAAGCGCTGGGCAGTGGGTGTTCTCAGGCCAAGAGCCGTCGTTGTTCTGGGCTGCACCTGCTCTGTGGTTCAAAGGTTCTCTAACTCTGCTCCTATGGAAGCATTTCAGAGCTGACGCTATCCCTGGGCTGCCAAAGCAAAGAGGCTTAGCGGCCTTTCACACTGAAGGCATGGGCTTCTTTCCCATTCAGAAAGTGTATGTTGCCCCTCCCAGGCTAGAGGCAAGTACGTTGACACCATTTGCTCTGCCCCTGGAAAATGCAAGTGGGTGTACTCGATTTGGGCTGCCTGGTGAAACAAGTTGCATTCACCAGCACCCTGAGTACCTTTCCTGAAGTGTGATTCCTAGCTAGGTATACTCGGTCTTCGGAGGCTAGATGGGAGCAAACATGTTAAACTTGGGGGGAAAGTCTTTGGCCAATGACCAATATGCTTGTGCTTGTGCGAGGGTTAGGCAGGATCTTTCCAACACAGTGTGTTTACCTTACCATAAGCCGTCCCTTTGGCTGAAGCAGGCGGGGGTGGGGGGGTCTTTTTCACAGTCTGGGAAGCAGGGCCTCAGGTGAGTATGCCCACTGACTGCCTGCCCTCCATCCTAGACAGCTGAGAAAATATGGCAAGGCTGATGGAACCCACTTACAACGAAACGTTTCTCTTCAGAATAGGAGATTTTGCTACCAAACGTCAGCAGCTCCTCTCGCTCAGAGGGCTGTTCTGGTGTAGACTAGGGAAAGCTCCCAGGGTCCCCAGCTTATGAACGGCTCTTTGCCCAGTTGGTTTCATCCGAGAAAGAGCCAGAGGGGCTGATCTCAACAAATAGGGCTGCACACCGTGAGCCCTTCGGGTAGGGCAGTCCTGAGCCAATGTGCCAACTAAGGGATGAAAGCAAAGTTTCCTTGCCACAGGAAAGCACACCGAGGCCTGGTGTTTCCTCTATGAAACTGACCTCAGCTTGAGGGTGAGGCCTATACTACATAGTAGAAAAGCTCGGAGTTACGGCTTTCTCCCTCTCTCGGACCCATACCCTGGGCTCAGCCGTGGGGGAATGCTGAGTGGGAGAGACTGCCTCTCTGCCGGACTCAGAAGGCTTCTTCCCTTTAGGGCAATTCCGTTTGTGTCTTACCTCGTGCAGGAGGAAAGAGGGCGCCTAGAGATACTCTAACATGAAATACCTAACGACAGAGGATCTGGAGGAGCTGGTTTCTCGGTGGAAGGAGCCAAAACGCCTGCATTGCTAAGGTCTCTTTCAGAACTGCCACACACTCTGCCGTCATAGGCCTAAAAATTGGAAATTGTGACGGCATGGCAACACTTGGAATCCTAGGATGTAGTGGAAGTGCGACTCTCAAACTAGATGGAAGAAGCTTCCAAGCATAGTGTTCTTCCATTTACAAAGAGAACCCAAGAGTGGGAGGCTGGTAGCCTTGTTGCTGGAGAGAACGGGCATCCCCGTGGGCCTGTCGGTTAATATCCTGTTTTTGACCCTCTAAGGAAACACTTCCAGAAAGCCTTTGGGAACCGCTTAGAGAGAACAGCTACGAAGTTGATGCACAGAACATTAACCTAGATGCCAGCCCTGGGTCCCAATCATCCATCTTTCTCTGGAGGTTACCTAGCCCACGGAGGGATTCAAGCAGGGAGTTTGCCTTATACAACTGATACATGAAACTAGGATGAGATGGAGGGCCACTCTCCTTGCCCTCACACTACGTGGGTCCAGAGAAGTTATGACTCAGCAGAATTCAACACCCTTCCTCTACACGTGTGTACCCAAAAGAAGCGCTGGGCAGTGGGTGTTCTCAGGCCAAGAGCCGTCGTTGTTCTGGGCTGCACCTGCTCTGTGGTTCAAAGGTTCTCTAACTCTGCTCCTATGGAAGCATTTCAGAGCTGACGCTATCCCTGGGCTGCCAAAGCAAAGAGGCTTAGCGGCCTTTCACACTGAAGGCATGGGCTTCTTTCCCATTCAGAAAGTGTATGTTGCCCCTCCCAGGCTAGAGGCAAGTACGTTGACACCATTTGCTCTGCCCCTGGAAAATGCAAGTGGGTGTACTCGATTTGGGCTGCCTGGTGAAACAAGTTGCATTCACCAGCACCCTGAGTACCTTTCCTGAAGTGTGATTCCTAGCTAGGTATACTCGGTCTTCGGAGGCTAGATGGGAGCAAACATGTTAAACTTGGGGGGAAAGTCTTTGGCCAATGACCAATATGCTTGTGCTTGTGCGAGGGTTAGGCAGGATCTTTCCAACACAGTGTGTTTACCTTACCATAAGCCGTCCCTTTGGCTGAAGCAGGCGGGGGTGGGGGGGTCTGTTTCACAGTCTGGGAAGCAGGGCCTCAGGTGAGTCTGCCCACTGACTGCCTGCCCTCCATCCTAGCCAGCTGAGAAAATATGGCAAGGCTGATGGAACCCACTTACAACGAAACGTTTCTCTTCAGAATAGGAGATTTTGCTACCAAACGTCAGCAGCTCCTCTCGCTCAGAGGGCTGTTCTGGTGTAGACTAGGGAAAGCTCCCAGGGTCCCCAGCTTATGAACGGCTCTTTGCCCAGTTGGTTTCATCCGAGAAAGAGCCAGAGGGGCTGATCTCAACAAATAGGGCTGCACACCGTGAGCCCTTCGGGTAGGGCAGTCCTGAGCCAATGTGCCACCTAAGGAATGAAAGCAAAGTTTCCTTGCCACAGGAAAGCACACCGAGGCCTGGTGTTTCCTCTATGAAACTGACCTCAGCTTCAGGGTGAGGCCTATACTACATAGTAGAAAAGCTCGGAGTTACGGCTTTCTCCCTCTCTCGGACCCATACCCTGGGCTCAGCCGTGGGGGAATGCTGAGTGGGAGAGACTGCCTCTCTGCCGGACTCAGAAGGCTTCTTCCCTTTAGGGCCATTCCGTTTGTGTCTTACCTCGTGCAGGAGGAAAGAGGGCGCCTAGAGATACTCTAACATGAAATACCTAACGACAGAGGATCTGGAGGAGCTGGTTTCTCGGTGGAAGGAGCCAAAACGCCTGCATTGCTAAGGTCTCTTTCAGAACTGCCACACACTCTGCCGTCATAGGCCTAAAAATTGGAAATTGTGACGGCATGGCAACACTTGGAATCCTAGGATGTAGTGGAAGTGCGACTCTCAAACTAGATGGAAGAAGCTTCCAAGCATAGTGTTCTTCCATTTACAAAGAGAACCCAAGAGTGGGAGGCTGGTAGCCTTGTTGCTGGAGAGAACGGGCATCCCCGTGGGCCTGTCGGTTAATATCCTGTTTTTGACCCTCTAAGGAAACACTTCCAGAAAGCCTTTGGGAACCGCTTAGAGAGAACAGCTACGAAGTTGATGCACAGAACATTAACCTAGATGCCAGCCCTGGGTCCCAATCATCCATCTTTCTCTGGAGGTTACCTAGCCCACGGAGGGATTCAAGCAGGGAGTTTGCCTTATACAACTGATACATGAAACTAGGATGAGATGGAGGGCCACTCTCCTTGCCCTCACACTACGTGGGTCCAGAGAAGTTATGACTCAGCAGAATTCAACACCCTTCCTCTACACGTGTGTACCCAAAAGAAGCGCTGGGCAGTGGGTGTTCTCAGGCCAAGAGCCGTCGTTGTTCTGGGCTGCACCTGCTCTGTGGTTCAAAGGTTCTCTAACTCTGCTCCTATGGAAGCATTTCAGAGCTGACGCTATCCCTGGGCTGCCAAAGCAAAGAGGCTTAGCGGCCTTTCACACTGAAGGCATGGGCTTCTTTCCCATTCAGAAAGTGTATGTTGCCCCTCCCAGGCTAGAGGCAAGTACGTTGACACCATTTGCTCTGCCCCTGGAAAATGCAAGTGGGTGTACTCGATTTGGGCTGCCTGGTGAAACAAGTTGCATTCACCAGCACCCTGAGTACCTTTCCTGAAGTGTGATTCCTAGCTAGGTATACTCGGTCTTCGGAGGCTAGATGGGAGCAAACATGTTAAACTTGGGGGGAAAGTCTTTGGCCAATGACCAATATGCTTGTGCTTGTGCGAGGGTTAGGCAGGATCTTTCCAACACAGTGTGTTTACCTTACCATAAGCCGTCCCTTTGGCTCAAGCAGGCGGGGGTGGGGGGGTCTTTTTCACAGTCTGGGAAGCAGGGCCTCAGGTGAGTATGCCCACTGACTGCCTGCCCTCCATCCTAGCCAGCTGAGAAAATATGGCAAGGCTGATGGAACCCAGTTACAACGAAACGTTTCTCTTCAGAATAGGAGATTTTGCTACCAAACGTCAGCAGCTCCTCTCGCTCAGAGGGCTGTTCTGGTGTAGACTAGGGAAAGCTCCCAGGGTCCCCAGCTTATGAACGGCTCTTTGCCCAGTTGGTTTCATCCGAGAAAGAGCCAGAGGGGCTGATCTCAACAAATAGGGCTGCACACCGTGAGCCCTTCGGGTAGGGCAGTCCTGAGCCAATGTGCCAACTAAGGGATGAAAGCAAAGTTTCCTTGCCACAGGAAAGCACACCGAGGCCTGGTGTTTCCTCTATGAAACTGACCTCAGCTTGAGGGTGAGGCCTATACTACATAGTAGAAAAGCTCGGAGTTACGGCTTTCTCCCTCTCTCGGACCCATACCCTGGGCTCAGCCGTGGGGGAATGCTGAGTGGGAGAGACTGCCTCTCTGCCGGACTCAGAAGGCTTCTTCCCTTTAGGGCAATTCCGTTTGTGTCTTACCTCGTGCAGGAGGAAAGAGGGCGCCTAGAGATACTCTAACATGAAATACCTAACGACAGAGGATCTGGAGGAGCTGGTTTCTCGGTGGAAGGAGCCAAAACGCCTGCATTGCTAAGGTCTCTTTCAGAACTGCCACACACTCTGCCGTCATAGGCCTAAAAATTGGAAATTGTGACGGCATGGCAACACTTGGAATCCTAGGATGTAGTGGAAGTGCGACTCTCAAACTAGATGGAAGAAGCTTCCAAGCATAGTGTTCTTCCATTTACAAAGAGAACCCAAGAGTGGGAGGCTGGTAGCCTTGTTGCTGGAGAGAACGGGCATCCCCGTGGGCCTGTCGGTTAATATCCTGTTTTTGACCCTCTAAGGAAACACTTCCAGAAAGCCTTTGGGAACCGCTTAGAGAGAACAGCTACGAAGTTGATGCACAGAACATTAACCTAGATGCCAGCCCTGGGTCCCAATCATCCATCTTTCTCTGGAGGTTACCTAGCCCACGGAGGGATTCAAGCAGGGAGTTTGCCTTATACAACTGATACATGAAACTAGGATGAGATGGAGGGCCACTCTCCTTGCCCTCACACTACGTGGGTCCAGAGAAGTTATGACTCAGCAGAATTCAACACCCTTCCTCTACACGTGTGTACCCAAAAGAAGCGCTGGGCAGTGGGTGTTCTCAGGCCAAGAGCCGTCGTTGTTCTGGGCTGCACCTGCTCTGTGGTTCAAAGGTTCTCTAACTCTGCTCCTATGGAAGCATTTCAGAGCTGACGCTATCCCTGGGCTGCCAAAGCAAAGAGGCTTAGCGGCCTTTCACACTGAAGGCATGGGCTTCTTTCCCATTCAGAAAGTGTATGTTGCCCCTCCCAGGCTAGAGGCAAGTACGTTGACACCATTTGCTCTGCCCCTGGAAAATGCAAGTGGGTGTACTCGATTGGGGCTGCCTGGTGAAACAAGTTGCATTCACCAGCACCCTGAGTACCTTTCCTGAAGTGTGATTCCTAGCTAGGTATACTCGGTCTTCGGAGGCTAGATGGGAGCAAACATGTTAAACTTGGGGGGAAAGTCTTTGGCCAATGACCAATATGCTTGTGCTTGTGCGAGGGTTAGGCAGGATCTTTCCAACACAGTGTGTTTACCTTACCATAAGCCGTCCCTTTGGCTGAAGCAGGCGGGGGTGGGGGGGTCTGTTTCACAGTCTGGGAAGCAGGGCCTCAGGTGAGTCTGCCCACTGACTGCCTGCCCTCCATCCTAGCCAGCTGAGAAAATATGGCAAGGCTGATGGAACCCACTTACAACGAAACGTTTCTCTTCAGAATAGGAGATTTTGCTACCAAACGTCAGCAGCTCCTCTCGCTCAGAGGGCTGTTCTGGTGTAGACTAGGGAAAGCTCCCAGGGTCCCCAGCTTATGAACGGCTCTTTGCCCAGTTGGTTTCATCCGAGAAAGAGCCAGAGGGGCTGATCTCAACAAATAGGGCTGCACACCGTGAGCCCTTCGGGTAGGGCAGTCCTGAGCCAATGTGCCACCTAAGGAATGAAAGCAAAGTTTCCTTGCCACAGGAAAGCACACCGAGGCCTGGTGTTTCCTCTATGAAACTGACCTCAGCTTCAGGGTGAGGCCTATAATACATACTAGAAAAGCTCGGAGTTACGGCTTTCTCCCTCTCTCGGACCCATACCCTGGGCTCAGCCGTGGGGGAATGCTGAGTGGGAGAGACTGCCTCTCTGCCGGACTCAGAAGGCTTCTTCCCTTTAGGGCAATTCCGTTTGTGTCTTACCTCGTGCAGGAGGAAAGAGGGCGCCTAGAGATACTCTAACATGAAATACCTAACGACAGAGGATCTGGAGGAGCTGGTTTCTCGGTGGAAGGAGACAAAACGCCTGCATTGCTAAGGTCTCTTTCAGAACTGCCACACACTCTGCCGTCGTAGGCCTAAAAATTGGAAATTGTGACGGCATGGCAACACTTGGAATCCTAGGATGTAGTGGAAGTGCGACTCTCAAACTAGATGGAAGAAGCTTCCAAGCATAGTGTTCTTCCATTTACAAAGAGAACCCAAGAGTGGGAGGCTGGTAGCTTTGTTGCTGGAGAGAACGGGCATCCCCGTGGGCCTGTCGGTTAATATCCTGTTTTTGACCCTCTAAGGAAACACTTCCAGAAAGCCTTTGGGAACCGCTTAGAGAGAACAGCTACGAAGTTGATGCACAGAACATTAACCTAGATGCCAGCCCTGGGTCCCAATCATCCATCTTTCTCTGGAGGTTACCTAGCCCACGGAGGGATTCAAGCAGGGAGTTTGCCTTATACAACTGATACATGAAACTAGGATGAGATGGAGGGCCACTCTCCTTGCCCTCACACTACGTGGGTCCAGAGAAGTTATGACTCAGCAGAATTCAACACCCTTCCTCTACACGTGTGTACCCAAAAGAAGCGCTGGGCAGTGGGTGTTCTCAGGCCAAGAGCCGTCGTTGTTCTGGGCTGCACCTGCTCTGTGGTTCAAAGGTTCTCTGACTCTGCTCCTATGGAAGCATTTCAGAGCTGACGCTATCCCTGGGCTGCCAAAGCAAAGAGGCTTAGCGGCCTTTCACACTGAAGGCATGGGCTTCTTTCCCATTCAGAAAGTGTATGTTGCCCCTCCCAGGCTAGAGGCAAGTACGTTGACACCATTTGCTCTGCCCCTGGAAAATGCAAGTGGGTGTACTCGATTGGGGCTGCCTGGTGAAACAAGTTGCATTCACCAGCACCCTGAGTACCTTTCCTGAAGTGTGATTCCTAGCTAGGTATACTCGGTCTTCGGAGGCTAGATGGGAGCAAACATGTTAAACTTGGGGGGAAAGTCTTTGGCCAATGACCAATATGCTTGTGCTTGTGCGAGGGTTAGGCAGGATCTTTCCAACACAGTGTGTTTACCTTACCATAAGCCGTCCCTTTGGCTGAAGCAGGCGGGGGTGGGGGGGTCTGTTTCACAGTCTGGGAAGCAGGGCCTCAGGTGAGTATGCCCACTGACTGCCTGCCCTCCATCCTAGACAGCTGAGAAAATATGGCAAGGCTGATGGAACCCACTTACAACGAAACGTTTCTCTTCAGAATAGGAGATTTTGCTACCAAACGTCAGCAGCTCCTCTCGCTCAGAGGGCTGTTCTGGTGTAGACTAGGGAAAGCTCCCAGGGTCCCCAGCTTATGAACGGCTCTTTGCCCAGTTGGTTTCATCCGAGAAAGAGCCAGAGGGGCTGATCTCAACAAATAGGGCTGCACACCGTGAGCCCTTCGGGTAGGGCAGTCCTGAGCCAATGTGCCACCTAAGGAATGAAAGCAAAGTTTCCTTGCCACAGGAAAGCACACCGAGGCCTGGTGTTTCCTCTATGAAACTGACCTCAGCTTGAGGGTGAGGCCTATACTACATAGTAGAAAAGCTCGGAGTTACGGCTTTCTCCCTCTCTCGGACCCATACCCTGGGCTCAGCCGTGGGGGAATGCTGAGTGGGAGAGACTGCCTCTCTGCCGGACTCAGAAGGCTTCTTCCCTTTAGGGCAATTCCGTTTGTGTCTTACCTCGTGCAGGAGGAAAGAGGGCGCCTAGAGATACTCTAACATGAAATACCTAACGACAGAGGATCTGGAGGAGCTGGTTTCTCGGTGGAAGGAGCCAAAACGCCTGCATTGCTAAGGTCTCTTTCAGAAATGCCACACACTCTGCCGTCATAGGCCTAAAAATTGGAAATTGTGACGGCATGGCAACACTTGGAATCCTAGGATGTAGTGGAAGTGCGACTCTCAAACTAGATGGAAGAAGCTTCCAAGCATAGTGTTCTTCCATTTACAAAGAGAACCCAAGAGTGGGAGGCTGGTAGCCTTGTTGCTGGAGAGAACGGGCATCCCCGTGGGCCTCTCGGTTAATATCCTGTTTTTGACCCTCTAAGGAAACACTTCCAGAAAGCCTTTGGGAACCGCTTAGAGAGAACAGCTACGAAGTTGATGCACAGAACATTAACCTAGATGCCAGCCCTGGGTCCCAATCATCCATCTTTCTCTGGAGGTTACCTAGCCCACGGAGGGATTCAAGCAGGGAGTTTGCCTTATACAACTGATACATGAAACTAGGATGAGATGGAGGGCCACTCTCCTTGCCCTCACACTACGTGGGTCCAGAGAAGTTATGACTCAGCAGAATTCAACACCCTTCCTCTACACGTGTGTACCCAAAAGAAGCGCTGGGCAGTGGGTGTTCTCAGGCCAAGAGCCGTCGTTGTTCTGGGCTGCACCTGCTCTGTGGTTCAAAGGTTCTCTAACTCTGCTCCTATGGAAGCATTTCAGAGCTGACGCTATCCCTGGGCTGCCAAAGCAAAGAGGCTTAGCGGCCTTTCACACTGAAGGCATGGGCTTCTTTCCCATTCAGAAAGTGTATGTTGCCCCTCCCAGGCTAGAGGCAAGTACGTTGACACCATTTGCTCTGCCCCTGGAAAATGCAAGTGGGTGTACTCGATTTGGGCTGCCTGGTGAAACAAGTTGCATTCACCAGCACCCTGAGTACCTTTCCTGAAGTGTGATTCCTAGCTAGGTATACTCGGTCTTCGGAGGCTAGATGGGAGCAAACATGTTAAACTTGGGGGGAAAGTCTTTGGCCAATGACCAATATGCTTGTGCTTGTGCGAGTGTTAGGCAGGATCTTTCCAACACAGTGTGTTTACCTTACCATAAGCCGTCCCTTTGGCTCAAGCAGGCGGGGGTGGGGGGGTCTTTTTCACAGTCTGGGAAGCAGGGCCTCAGGTGAGTATGCCCACTGACTGCCTGCCCTCCATCCTAGCCAGCTGAGAAAATATGGCAAGGCTGATGGAACCCAGTTACAACGAAACGTTTCTCTTCAGAATAGGAGATTTTGCTACCAAACGTCAGCAGCTCCTCTCGCTCAGAGGGCTGTTCTGGTGTAGACTAGGGAAAGCTCCCAGGGTCCCCAGCTTATGAACGGCTCTTTGCCCAGTTGGTTTCATCCGAGAAAGAGCCAGAGGGGCTGATCTCAACAAATAGGGCTGCACACCGTGAGCCCTTCGGGTAGGGCAGTCCTGAGCCAATGTGCCAACTAAGGGATGAAAGCAAAGTTTCCTTGCCACAGGAAAGCACACCGAGGCCTGGTGTTTCCTCTATGAAACTGACCTCAGCTTGAGGGTGAGGCCTATACTACATAGTAGAAAAGCTCGGAGTTACGGCTTTCTCCCTCTCTCGGACCCATACCCTGGGCTCAGCCGTGGGGGAATGCTGAGTGGGAGAGACTGCCTCTCTGCCGGACTCAGAAGGCTTCTTCCCTTTAGGGCAATTCCGTTTGTGTCTTACCTCGTGCAGGAGGAAAGAGGGCGCCTAGAGATACTCTAACATGAAATACCTAACGACAGAGGATCTGGAGGAGCTGGTTTCTCGGTGGAAGGAGCCAAAACGCCTGCATTGCTAAGGTCTCTTTCAGAACTGCCACACACTCTGCCGTCATAGGCCTAAAAATTGGAAATTGTGACGGCATGGCAACACTTGGAATCCTAGGATGTAGTGGAAGTGCGACTCTCAAACTAGATGGAAGAAGCTTCCAAGCATAGTGTTCTTCCATTTACAAAGAGAACCCAAGAGTGGGAGGCTGGTAGCCTTGTTGCTGGAGAGAACGGGCATCCCCGTGGGCCTGTCGGTTAATATCCTGTTTTTGACCCTCTAAGGAAACACTTCCAGAAAGCCTTTGGGAACCGCTTAGAGAGAACAGCTACGAAGTTGATGCACAGAACATTAACCTAGATGCCAGCCCTGGGTCCCAATCATCCATCTTTCTCTGGAGGTTACCTAGCCCACGGAGGGATTCAAGCAGGGAGTTTGCCTTATACAACTGATACATGAAACTAGGATGAGATGGAGGGCCACTCTCCTTGCCCTCACACTACGTGGGTCCAGAGAAGTTATGACTCAGCAGAATTCAACACCCTTCCTCTACACGTGTGTACCCAAAAGAAGCGCTGGGCAGTGGGTGTTCTCAGGCCAAGAGCCGTCGTTGTTCTGGGCTGCACCTGCTCTGTGGTTCAAAGGTTCTCTAACTCTGCTCCTATGGAAGCATTTCAGAGCTGACGCTATCCCTGGGCTGCCAAAGCAAAGAGGCTTAGCGGCCTTTCACACTGAAGGCATGGGCTTCTTTCCCATTCAGAAAGTGTATGTTGCCCCTCCCAGGCTAGAGGCAAGTACGTTGACACCATTTGCTCTGCCCCTGGAAAATGCAAGTGGGTGTACTCGATTTGGGCTGCCTGGTGAAACAAGTTGCATTCACCAGCACCCTGAGTACCTTTCCTGAAGTGTGATTCCTAGCTAGGTATACTCGGTCTTCGGAGGCTAGTTGGGAGCAAACATGTTAAACTTGGGGGGAAAGTCTTTGACCAATGACCAATATGCTTGTGCTTGTGCGAGGGTTAGGCAGGATCTTTCCAACACAGTGTGTTTACCTTACCATAAGCCGTCCCTTTGGCTGAAGCAGGCGGGGGTGGGGGGGTCTGTTTCACAGTCTGGGAAGCAGGGCCTCAGGTGAGTCTGCCCACTGACTGCCTGCCCTCCATCCTAGCCAGCTGAGAAAATATGGCAAGGCTGATGGAACCCACTTACAACGAAACGTTTCTCTTCAGAATAGGAGATTTTGCTACCAAACGTCAGCAGCTCCTCTCGCTCAGAGGGCTGTTCTGGTGTAGACTAGGGAAAGCTCCCAGGGTCCCCAGCTTATGAACGGCTCTTTGCCCAGTTGGTTTCATCCGAGAAAGAGCCAGAGGGGCTGATCTCAACAAATAGGGCTGCACACCGTGAGCCCTTCGGGTAGGGCAGTCCTGAGCCAATGTGCCACCTAAGGAATGAAAGCAAAGTTTCCTTGCCACAGGAAAGCACACCGAGGCCTGGTGTTTCCTCTATGAAACTGACCTCAGCTTCAGGGTGAGGCCTATAATACATACTAGAAAAGCTCGGAGTTACGGCTTTCTCCCTCTCTCGGACCCATACCCTGGGCTCAGCCGTGGGGGAATGCTGAGTGGGAGAGACTGCCTCTCTGCCGGACTCAGAAGGCTTCTTCCCTTTAGGGCAATTCCGTTTGTGTCTTACCTCGTGCAGGAGGAAAGAGGGCGCCTAGAGATACTCTAACATGAAATACCTAACGACAGAGGATCTGGAGGAGCTGGTTTCTCGGTGGAAGGAGACAAAACGCCTGCATTGCTAAGGTCTCTTTCAGAACTGCCACACACTCTGCCGTCGTAGGCCTAAAAATTGGAAATTGTGACGGCATGGCAACACTTGGAATCCTAGGATGTAGTGGAAGTGCGACTCTCAAACTAGATGGAAGAAGCTTCCAAGCATAGTGTTCTTCCATTTACAAAGAGAACCCAAGAGTGGGAGGCTGGTAGCCTTGTTGCTGGAGAGAACGGGCATCCCCGTGGGCCTGTCGGTTAATATCCTGTTTTTGACCCTCTAAGGAAACACTTCCAGAAAGCCTTTGGGAACCGCTTAGAGAGAACAGCTACGAAGTTGATGCACAGAACATTAACCTAGATGCCAGCCCTGGGTCCCAATCATCCATCTTTCTCTGGAGGTTACCTAGCCCACGGAGGGATTCAAGCAGGGAGTTTGCCTTATACAACTGATACATGAAACTAGGATGAGATGGAGGGCCACTCTCCTTGCCCTCACACTACGTGGGTCCAGAGAAGTTATGACTCAGCAGAATTCAACACCCTTCCTCTACACGTGTGTACCCAAAAGAAGCGCTGGGCAGTGGGTGTTCTCAGGCCAAGAGCCGTCGTTGTTCTGGGCTGCACCTGCTCTGTGGTTCAAAGGTTCTCTGACTCTGCTCCTATGGAAGCATTTCAGAGCTGACGCTATCCCTGGGCTGCCAAAGCAAAGAGGCTTAGCGGCCTTTCACACTGAAGGCATGGGCTTCTTTCCCATTCAGAAAGTGTATGTTGCCCCTCCCAGGCTAGAGGTAAGTACGTTGACACCATTTGCTCTGCCCCTGGAAAATGCAAGTGGGTGTACTCGATTGGGGCTGCCTGGTGAAACAAGTTGCATTCACCAGCACCCTGAGTACCTTTCCTGAAGTGTGATTCCTAGCTAGGTATACTCGGTCTTCGGAGGCTAGATGGGAGCAAACATGTTAAACTTGGGGGGAAAGTCTTTGGCCAATGACCAATATGCTTGTGCTTGTGCGAGGGTTAGGCAGGATCTTTCCAACACAGTGTGTTTACCTTACCATAAGCCGTCCCTTTGGCTGAAGCAGGCGGGGGTGGGGGGGTCTGTTTCACAGTCTGGGAAGCAGGGCCTCAGGTGAGTATGCCCACTGACTGCCTGCCCTCCATCCTAGACAGCTGAGAAAATATGGCAAGGCTGATGGAACCCACTTACAACGAAACGTTTCTCTTCAGAATAGGAGATTTTGCTACCAAACGTCAGCAGCTCCTCTCGCTCAGAGGGCTGTTCTGGTGTAGACTAGGGAAAGCTCCCAGGGTCCCCAGCTTATGAACGGCTCTTTGCCCAGTTGGTTTCATCCGAGAAAGAGCCAGAGGGGCTGATCTCAACAAATAGGGCTGCACACCGTGAGCCCTTCGGGTAGGGCAGTCCTGAGCCAATGTGCCACCTAAGGAATGAAAGCAAAGTTTCCTTGCCACAGGAAAGCACACCGAGGCCTGGTGTTTCCTCTATGAAACTGACCTCAGCTTGAGGGTGAGGCCTATACTACATAGTAGAAAAGCTCGGAGTTACGGCTTTCTCCCTCTCTCGGACCCATACCCTGGGCTCAGCCGTGGGGGAATGCTGAGTGGGAGAGACTGCCTCTCTGCCGGACTCAGAAGGCTTCTTCCCTTTAGGGCAATTCCGTTTGTGTCTTACCTCGTGCAGGAGGAAAGAGGGCGCCTAGAGATACTCTAACATGAAATACCTAACGACAGAGGATCTGGAGGAGCTGGTTTCTCGGTGGAAGGAGCCAAAACGCCTGCATTGCTAAGGTCTCTTTCAGAACTGCCACACACTCTGCCGTCGTAGGCCTAAAAATTGGAAATTGTGACGGCATGGCAACACTTGGAATCCTAGGATGTAGTGGAAGTGCGACTCTCAAACTAGATGGAAGAAGCTTCCAAGCATAGTGTTCTTCCATTTACAAAGAGAACCCAAGAGTGGGAGGCTGGTAGCCTTGTTGCTGGAGAGAACGGGCATCCCCGTGGGCCTGTCGGTTAATATCCTGTTTTTGACCCTCTAAGGAAACACTTCCAGAAAGCCTTTGGGAACCGCTTAGAGAGAACAGCTACGAAGTTGATTCACAGAACATTAACCTAGATGCCAGCCCTGGGTCCCAATCATCCATCTTTCTCTGGAGGTTACCTAGCCCACGGAGGGATTCAAGCAGGGAGTTTGCCTTATACAACTGATACATGAAACTAGGATGAGATGGAGGGCCACTCTCCTTGCCCTCACACTACGTGGGTCCAGAGAAGTTATGACTCAGCAGAATTCAACACCCTTCCTCTACACGTGTGTACCCAAAAGAAGCGCTGGGCAGTGGGTGTTCTCAGGCCAAGAGCCGTCGTTGTTCTGGGCTGCACCTGCTCTGTGGTTCAAAGGTTCTCTGACTCTGCTCCTATGGAAGCATTTCAGAGCTGACGCTATCCCTGGGCTGCCAAAGCAAAGAGGCTTAGCGGCCTTTCACACTGAAGGCATGGGCTTCTTTCCCATTCAGAAAGTGTATGTTGCCCCTCCCAGGCTAGAGGCAAGTACGTTGACACCATTTGCTCTGCCCCTGGAAAATGCAAGTGGGTGTACTCGATTTGGGCTGCCTGGTGAAACAAGTTGCATTCACCAGCAGCCTGAGTACCTTTCCTGAAGTGTGATTCCTAGCTAGGTATACTCGGTCTTCGGAGGCTAGATGGGAGCAAACATGTTAAACTTGGGGGGAAAGTCTTTGGCCAATGACCAATATGCTTGTGCTTGTGTGAGGGTTAGGCAGGATCTTTCCAACACAGTGTGTTTACCTTACCATAAGCCGTCCCTTTGGCTGAAGCAGGCGGGGGTGGGGGGGTCTTTTTCACAGTCTGGGAAGCAGGGCCTCAGGTGAGTATGCCCACTGACTGCCTGCCCTCCATCCTAGCCAGCTGAGAAAATATGGCAAGGCTGATGGAACCCACTAACAACGAAACGTTTCTCTTCAGAATAGGAGATTTTGCTACCAAACGTCAGCAGCTCCTCTCGCTCAGAGGGCTGTTCTGGTGTAGACTAGGGAAAGCTCCCAGGGTCCCCAGCTTATGAACGGCTCTTTGCCCAGTTGGTTTCATCCGAGAAAGAGCCAGAGGGGCTGATCTCAACAAATAGGGCTGCACACCGTGAGCCCTTCGGGTAGGGCAGTCCTGAGCCAATGTGCCACCTAAGGAATGAAAGCAAAGTTTCCTTGCCACAGGAAAGCACACCGAGGCCTGGTCTTTCCTCTATGAAACTGACCTCAGCTTGAGGGTGAGGCCTATACTACATAGTAGAAAAGCTCGGAGTTACGGCTTTCTCCCTCTCTCGGACCCATACCCTGGGCTCAGCCGTGGGGGAATGCTGAGTGGGAGAGACTGCCTCTCTGCCGAACTCAGAAGGCTTCTTCCCTTTAGGGCAATTCCGTTTGTGTCTTACCTCGTGCAGGAGGAAAGAGGGCGCCTAGAGATTCTCTATCATGAAATACCTAACGACAGAGGATCTGGAGGAGCTGGTTTCTCGGTGGAAGGAGCCAAAACGCCTGCATTGCTAAGGTCTCTTTCAGAACTGCCACACACTCTGCCGTCATAGGCCTAAAAATTGGAAATTGTGACGGCATGGCAACACTTGGAATCCTAGGATGTAGTGGAAGTGCGACTCTCAAACTAGATGGAAGAAGCTTCCAAGCATAGTGTTCTTCCATTTACAAAGAGAACCCAAGAGTGGGAGGCTGGTAGCCTTGTTGCTGGAGAGAACGGGCATCCCCGTGGGCCTGTCGGTTAATATCCTGTTTTTGACCCTCTAAGGAAACACTTCCAGAAAGCCTTTGGGAACCGCTTAGAGAGAACAGCTACGAAGTTGATGCACAGAACATTAACCTAGATGCCAGCCCTGGGTCCCAATCATCCATCTTTCTCTGGAGGTTACCTAGCCCACGGAGGGATTCAAGCAGGGAGTTTGCCTTATACAACTGATACATGAAACTAGGATGAGATGGAGGGCCACTCTCCTTGCCCTCACACTACGTGGGTCCAGAGAAGTTATGACTCAGCAGAATTCAACACCCTTCCTCTACACGTGTGTACCCAAAAGAAGCGCTGGGCAGTGGGTGTTCTCAGGCCAAGAGCCGTCGTTGTTCTGGGCTGCACCTGCTCTGTGGTTCAAAGGTTCTCTGACTCTGCTCCTATGGAAGCATTTCAGAGCTGACGCTATCCCTGGGCTGCCAAAGCAAAGAGGCTTAGCGGCCTTTCACACTGAAGGCATGGGCTTCTTTCCCATTCAGAAAGTGTATGTTGCCCCTCCCAGGCTAGAGGCAAGTACGTTGACACCATTTGCTCTGCCCCTGGAAAATGCAAGTGGGTGTACTCGATTTGGGCTGCCTGGTGAAACAAGTTGCATTCACCAGCACCCTGAGTACCTTTCCTGAAGTGTGATTCCTAGCTAGGTATACTCGGTCTTCGGAGGCTAGTTGGGAGCAAACATGTTAAACTTGGGGGGAAAGTCTTTGACCAATGACCAATATGCTTGTGCTTGTGCGAGGGTTAGGCAGGATCTTTCCAACACAGTGTGTTTACCTTACCATAAGCCGTCCCTTTGGCTGAAGCAGGCGGGGGTGGGGGGGTCTGTTTCACAGTCTGGGAAGCAGGGCCTCAGGTGAGTCTGCCCACTGACTGCCTGCCCTCCATCCTAGCCAGCTGAGAAAATATGGCAAGGCTGATGGAACCCACTTACAACGAAACGTTTCTCTTCAGAATAGGAGATTTTGCTACCAAACGTCAGCAGCTCCTCTCGCTCAGAGGGCTGTTCTGGTGTAGACTAGGGAAAGCTCCCAGGGTCCCCAGCTTATGAACGGCTCTTTGCCCAGTTGGTTTCATCCGAGAAAGAGCCAGAGGGGCTGATCTCAACAAATAGGGCTGCACACCGTGAGCCCTTCGGGTAGGGCAGTCCTGAGCCAATGTGCCACCTAAGGAATGAAAGCAAAGTTTCCTTGCCACAGGAAAGCACACCGAGGCCTGGTGTTTCCTCTATGAAACTGACCTCAGCTTCAGGGTGAGGCCTATAATACATACTAGAAAAGCTCGGAGTTACGGCTTTCTCCCTCTCTCGGACCCATACCCTGGGCTCAGCCGTGGGGGAATGCTGAGTGGGAGAGACTGCCTCTCTGCCGGACTCAGAAGGCTTCTTCCCTTTAGGGCAATTCCGTTTGTGTCTTACCTCGTGCAGGAGGAAAGAGGGCGCCTAGAGATACTCTAACATGAAATACCTAACGACAGAGGATCTGGAGGAGCTGGTTTCTCGGTGGAAGGAGCCAAAACGCCTGCATTGCTAAGGTCTCTTTCAGAACTGCCACACACTCTGCCGTCGTAGGCCTAAAAATTGGAAATTGTGACGGCATGGCAACACTTGGAATCCTAGGATGTAGTGGAAGTGCGACTCTCAAACTAGATGGAAGAAGCTTCCAAGCATAGTGTTCTTCCATTTACAAAGAGAACCCAAGAGTGGGAGGCTGGTAGCCTTGTTGCTGGAGAGAACGGGCATCCCCGTGGGCCTGTCGGTTAATATCCTGTTTTTGACCCTCTAAGGAAACACTTCCAGAAAGCCTTTGGGAACCGCTTAGAGAGAACAGCTACGAAGTTGATGCACAGAACATTAACCTAGATGCCAGCCCTGGGTCCCAATCATCCATCTTTCTCTGGAGGTTACCTAGCCCACGGAGGGATTCAAGCAGGGAGTTTGCCTTATACAACTGATACATGAAACTAGGATGAGATGGAGGGCCACTCTCCTTGCCCTCACACTACGTGGGTCCAGAGAAGTTATGACTCAGCAGAATTCAACACCCTTCCTCTACACGTGTGTACCCAAAAGAAGCGCTGGGCAGTGGGTGTTCTCAGGCCAAGAGCCGTCGTTGTTCTGGGCTGCACCTGCTCTGTGGTTCAAAGGTTCTCTGACTCTGCTCCTATGGAAGCATTTCAGAGCTGACGCTATCCCTGGGCTGCCAAAGCAAAGAGGCTTAGCGGCCTTTCACACTGAAGGCATGGGCTTCTTTCCCATTCAGAAAGTGTATGTTGCCCCTCCCAGGCTAGAAGTTAGTACGTTGACACCATTTGCTCTGCCCCTGGAAAATGCAAGTGGGTGTACTCGATTGGGGCTGCCTGGTGAAACAAGTTGCATTCACCAGCACCCTGAGTACCTTTCCTGAAGTGTGATTCCTAGCTAGGTATACTCGGTCTTCGGAGGCTAGATGGGAGCAAACATGTTAAACTTGGGGGGAAAGTCTTTGGCCAATGACCAATATGCTTGTGCTTGTGCGAGGGTTAGGCAGGATCTTTCCAACACAGTGTGTTTACCTTACCAAAAGCCGTCCCTTTGGCTGAAGCAGGCGGGGGTGGGGGGGTCTGTTTCACAGTCTGGGAAGCAGGGCCTCAGGTGAGTATGCCCACTGACTGCCTGCCCTCCATCCTAGACAGCTGAGAAAATATGGCAAGGCTGATGGAACCCACTTACAACGAAACGTTTCTCTTCAGAATAGGAGATTTTGCTACCAAACGTCAGCAGCTCCTCTCGCTCAGAGGGCTGTTCTGGTGTAGACTAGGGAAAGCTCCCAGGGTCCCCAGCTTATGAACGGCTCTTTGCCCAGTTGGTTTCATCCGAGAAAGAGCCAGAGGGGCTGATCTCAACAAATAGGGCTGCACACCGTGAGCCCTTCGGGTAGGGCAGTCCTGAGCCAATGTGCCACCTAAGGAATGAAAGCAAAGTTTCCTTGCCACAGGAAAGCACACCGAGGCCTGGTGTTTCCTCTATGAAACTGACCTCAGCTTGAGGGTGAGGCCTATACTACATAGTAGAAAAGCTCGGAGTTACGGCTTTCTCCCTCTCTCGGACCCATACCCTGGGCTCAGCCGTGGGGGAATGCTGAGTGGGAGAGACTGCCTCTCTGCCGGACTCAGAAGGCTTCTTCCCTTTAGGGCAATTCCGTTTGTGTCTTACCTCGTGCAGGAGGAAAGAGGGCGCCTAGAGATACTCTAACATGAAATACCTAACGACAGAGGATCTGGAGGAGCTGGTTTCTCGGTGGAAGGAGCCAAAACGCCTGCATTGCTAAGGTCTCTTTCAGAACTGCCACACACTCTGCCGTCATAGGCCTAAAAATTGGAAATTGTGACGGCATGGCAACACTTGGAATCCTAGGATGTAGTGGAAGTGCGACTCTCAAACTAGATGGAAGAAGCTTCCAAGCATAGTGTTCTTCCATTTACAAAGAGAACCCAAGAGTGGGAGGCTGGTAGCCTTGTTGCTGGAGAGAACGGGCATCCCCGTGGGCCTGTCGGTTAATATCCTGTTTTTGACCCTCTAAGGAAACACTTCCAGAAAGCCTTTGGGAACCGCTTAGAGAGAACAGCTACGAAGTTGATGCACAGAACATTAACCTAGATGCCAGCCCTGGGTCCCAATCATCCATCTTTCTCTCGAGGTTACCTAGCCCACGGAGGGATTCAAGCAGGGAGTTTGCCTTATACAACTGATACATGAAACTAGGATGAGATGGAGGGCCACTCTCCTTGCCCTCACACTACGTGGGTCCAGAGAAGTTATGACTCAGCAGAATTCAACACCCTTCCTCTACACGTGTGTACCCAAAAGAAGCGCTGGGCAGTGGGTGTTCTCAGGCCAAGAGCCGTCGTTGTTCTGGGCTGCACCTGCTCTGTGGTTCAAAGGTTCTCTGACTCTGCTCCTATGGAAGCATTTCAGAGCTGACGCTATCCCTGGGCTGCCAAAGCAAAGAGGCTTAGCGGCCTTTCACACTGAAGGCATGGGCTTCTTTCCCATTCAGAAAGTGTATGTTGCCCCTCCCAGGCTAGAGGCAAGTACGTTGACACCATTTGCTCTGCCCCTGGAAAATGCAAGTGGGTGTACTCGATTTGGGCTGCCTGGTGAAACAAGTTGCATTCACCAGCACCCTGAGTACCTTTCCTGAAGTGTGATTCCTAGCTAGGTATACTCGGTCTTCGGAGGCTAGATGGGAGCAAACATGTTAAACTTGGGGGGAAAGTCTTTGGCCAATGACCAATATGCTTGTGCTTGTGCGAGGGTTAGGCAGGATCTTTCCAACACAGTGTGTTTACCTTACCATAAGCCGTCCCTTTGGCTGAAGCAGGCGGGGGTGGGGGGGTCTGTTTCACAGTCTGGGAAGCAGGGCCTCAGGTGAGTCTGCCCACTGACTGCCTGCCCTCCATCCTAGCCAGCTGAGAAAATATGGCAAGGCTGATGGAACCCACTTACAACGAAACGTTTCTCTTCAGAATAGGAGATTTTGCTACCAAACGTCAGCAGCTCCTCTCGCTCAGAGGGCTGTTCTGGTGTAGACTAGGGAAAGCTCCCAGGGTCCCCAGCTTATGAACGGCTCTTTGCCCAGTTGGTTTCATCCGAGAAAGAGCCAGAGGGGCTGATCTCAACAAATCGGGCTGCACACCGTGAGCCCTTCGGGTAGGGCAGTCCTGAGCCAATGTGCCACCTAAGGAATGAAAGCAAAGTTTCCTTGCCACAGGAAAGCACACCGAGGCCTGGTCTTTCCTCTATGAAACTGACCTCAGCTTGAGGGTGAGGCCTATACTACATAGTAGAAAAGCTCGGAGTTACGGCTTTCTCCCTCTCTCGGACCCATACCCTGGGCTCAGCCGTGGGGGAATGCTGAGTGGGAGAGACTGCCTCTCTGCCGGACTCAGAAGGCTTCTTCCCTCTAGGGCAATTCCGTTTGTGTCTTACCTCGTGCAGGAGGAAAGAGGGCGCCTAGAGATACTCTAACATGAAATACCTAACGACAGAGGATCTGGAGGAGCTGGTTTCTCGGTGGAAGGAGCCAAAACGCCTGCATTGCTAAGGTCTCTTTCAGAACTGCCACACACTCTGCCGTCGTAGGCCTAAAAATTGGAAATTGTGACGGCATGGCAACACTTGGAATCCTAGGATGTAGTGGAAGTGCGACTCTCAAACTAGATGGAAGAAGCTTCCAAGCATAGTGTTCTTCCATTTACAAAGAGAACCCAAGAGTGGGAGGCTGGTAGCCTTGTTGCTGGAGAGAACGGGCATCCCCGTGGGCCTGTCGGTTAATATCCTGTTTTTGACCCTCTAAGGAAACACTTCCAGAAAGCCTTTGGGAACCGCTTAGAGAGAACAGCTACGAAGTTGATGCACAGAACATTAACCTAGATGCCAGCCCTGGGTCCCAATCATCCATCTTTCTCTCGAGGTTACCTAGCCCACGGAGGGATTCAAGCAGGGAGTTTGCCTTATACAACTGATACATGAAACTAGGATGAGATGGAGGGCCACTCTCCTTGCCCTCACACTACGTGGGTCCAGAGAAGTTATGACTCAGCAGAATTCAACACCCTTCCTCTACACGTGTGTACCCAAAAGAAGCGCTGGGCAGTGGGTGTTCTCAGGCCAAGAGCCGTCGTTGTTCTGGGCTGCACCTGCTCTGTGGTTCAAAGGTTCTCTGACTCTGCTCCTATGGAAGCATTTCAGAGCTGACGCTATCCCTGGGCTGCCAAAGCAAAGAGGCTTAGCGGCCTTTCACACTGAAGGCATGGGCTTCTTTCCCATTCAGAAAGTGTATGTTGCCCCTCCCAGGCTAGAGGCAAGTACGTTGACACCATTTGCTCTGCCCCTGGAAAATGCAAGTGGGTGTACTCGATTTGGGCTGCCTGGTGAAACAAGTTGCATTCACCAGCAGCCTGAGTACCTTTCCTGAAGTGTGATTCCTAGCTAGGTATACTCGGTCTTCGGAGGCTAGATGGGAGCAAACATGTTAAACTTGGGGGGAAAGTCTTTGGCCAATGACCAATATGCTTGTGCTTGTGTGAGGGTTAGGCAGGATCTTTCCAACACAGTGTGTTTACCTTACCATAAGCCGTCCCTTTGGCTGAAGCAGGCGGGGGTGGGGGGGTCTTTTTCACAGTCTGGGAAGCAGGGCCTCAGGTGAGTATGCCCACTGACTGCCTGCCCTCCATCCTAGCCAGCTGAGAAAATATGGCAAGGCTGATGGAACCCACTAACAACGAAACGTTTCTCTTCAGAATAGGAGATTTTGCTACCAAACGTCAGCAGCTCCTCTCGCTCAGAGGGCTGTTCTGGTGTAGACTAGGGAAAGCTCCCAGGGTCCCCAGCTTATGAACGGCTCTTTGCCCAGTTGGTTTCATCCGAGAAAGAGCCAGAGGGGCTGATCTCAACAAATAGGGCTGCACACCGTGAGCCCTTCGGGTAGGGCAGTCCTGAGCCAATGTGCCACCTAAGGAATGAAAGCAAAGTTTCCTTGCCACAGGAAAGCACACCGAGGCCTGGTCTTTCCTCTATGAAACTGACCTCAGCTTGAGGGTGAGGCCTATACTACATAGTAGAAAAGCTCGGAGTTACGGCTTTCTCCCTCTCTCGGACCCATACCCTGGGCTCAGCCGTGGGGGAATGCTGAGTGGGAGAGACTGCCTCTCTGCCGAACTCAGAAGGCTTCTTCCCTTTAGGGCAATTCCGTTTGTGTCTTACCTCGTGCAGGAGGAAAGAGGGCGCCTAGAGATTCTCTATCATGAAATACCTAACGACAGAGGATCTGGAGGAGCTGGTTTCTCGGTGGAAGGAGCCAAAACGCCTGCATTGCTAAGGTCTCTTTCAGAACTGCCACACACTCTGCCGTCATAGGCCTAAAAATTGGAAATTGTGACGGCATGGCAACACTTGGAATCCTAGGATGTAGTGGAAGTGCGACTCTCAAACTAGATGGAAGAAGCTTCCAAGCATAGTGTTCTTCCATTTACAAAGAGAACCCAAGAGTGGGAGGCTGGTAGCCTTGTTGCTGGAGAGAACGGGCATCCCCGTGGGCCTGTCGGTTAATATCCTGTTTTTGACCCTCTAAGGAAACACTTCCAGAAAGCCTTTGGGAACCGCTTAGAGAGAACAGCTACGAAGTTGATGCACAGAACATTAACCTAGATGCCAGCCCTGGGTCCCAATCATCCATCTTTCTCTGGAGGTTACCTAGCCCACGGAGGGATTCAAGCAGGGAGTTTGCCTTATACAACTGATACATGAAACTAGGATGAGATGGAGGGCCACTCTCCTTGCCCTCACACTACGTGGGTCCAGAGAAGTTATGACTCAGCAGAATTCAACACCCTTCCTCTACACGTGTGTACCCAAAAGAAGCGCTGGGCAGTGGGTGTTCTCAGGCCAAGAGCCGTCGTTGTTCTGGGCTGCACCTGCTCTGTGGTTCAAAGGTTCTCTGACTCTGCTCCTATGGAAGCATTTCAGAGCTGACGCTATCCCTGGGCTGCCAAAGCAAAGAGGCTTAGCGGCCTTTCACACTGAAGGCATGGGCTTCTTTCCCATTCAGAAAGTGTATGTTGCCCCTCCCAGGCTAGAGGCAAGTACGTTGACACCATTTGCTCTGCCCCTGGAAAATGCAAGTGGGTGTACTCGATTTGGGCTGCCTGGTGAAACAAGTTGCATTCACCAGCACCCTGAGTACCTTTCCTGAAGTGTGATTCCTAGCTAGGTATACTCGGTCTTCGGAGGCTAGATGGGAGCAAACATGTTAAACTTGGGGGGAAAGTCTTTGGCCAATGACCAATATGCTTGTGCTTGTGCGAGGGTTAGGCAGGATCTTTCCAACACAGTGTGTTTACCTTACCATAAGCCGTCCCTTTGGCTGAAGCAGGCGGGGGTGGGGGGGTCTGTTTCACAGTCTGGGAAGCAGGGCCTCAGGTGAGTCTGCCCACTGACTGCCTGCCCTCCATCCTAGCCAGCTGAGAAAATATGGCAAGGCTGATGGAACCCACTTACAACGAAACGTTTCTCTTCAGAATAGGAGATTTTGCTACCAAACGTCAGCAGCTCCTCTCGCTCAGAGGGCTGTTCTGGTGTAGACTAGGGAAAGCTCCCAGGGTCCCCAGCTTATGAACGGCTCTTTGCCCAGTTGGTTTCATCCGAGAAAGAGCCAGAGGGGCTGATCTCAACAAATCGGGCTGCACACCGTGAGCCCTTCGGGTAGGGCAGTCCTGAGCCAATGTGCCACCTAAGGAATGAAAGCAAAGTTTCCTTGCCACAGGAAAGCACACCGAGGCCTGGTCTTTCCTCTATGAAACTGACCTCAGCTTGAGGGTGAGGCCTATACTACATAGTAGAAAAGCTCGGAGTTACGGCTTTCTCCCTCTCTCGGACCCATACCCTGGGCTCAGCCGTGGGGGAATGCTGAGTGGGAGAGACTGCCTCTCTGCCGGACTCAGAAGGCTTCTTCCCTCTAGGGCAATTCCGTTTGTGTCTTACCTCGTGCAGGAGGAAAGAGGGCGCCTAGAGATACTCTAACATGAAATACCTAACGACAGAGGATCTGGAGGAGCTGGTTTCTCGGTGGAAGGAGCCAAAACGCCTGCATTGCTAAGGTCTCTTTCAGAACTGCCACACACTCTGCCGTCATAGGCCTAAGAATTGGAAATTGTGACGGCATGGCAACACTTGGAATCCTAGGATGCAGTGGAAGTGCGACTCTCAAACTAGATGGAAGAAGCTTCCAAGCATAGTGTTCTTCCATTTACAAAGAGAACCCAAGAGTGGGAGGCTGGTAGCCTTGTTGCTGGAGAGAACGGGCATCCCCGTGGGCCTGGCGGTTAATATCCTGTTTTTGACCCTCTAAGGAAACACTTCCAGAAAGCCTTTGGGAACCGCTTAGAGAGAACAGCTACGAAGTTGATGCACAGAACATTAACCTAGATGCCAGCCCTGGGTCCCAATCATCCATCTTTCTCTGGAGGTTACCTAGCCCACGGAGGGATTCAAGCAGGGAGTTTGCCTTATACAACTGATACATGAAACTAGGATGAGATGGAGGGCCACTCTCCTTGCCCTCACACTACGTGGGTCCAGAGAAGTTATGACTCAGCAGAATTCAACACCCTTCCTCTACACGTGTGTACCCAAAAGAAGCGCTGGGCAGTGGGTGTTCTCAGGCCAAGAGCAGTCGTTGTTCTGGGCTGCACCTGCTCTGTGGTTCAAAGGTTCTCTGACTCTGCTCCTATGGAAGCATTTCAGAGCTGACGCTATCCCTGGGCTGCCAAAGCAAAGAGGCTTAGCGGCTTTTCACACTGAAGGCATGGGCTTCTTTCCCATTCAGAAAGTGTATGTTGCCACTCCCAGGCTAGAGGCAAGTACGTTGACACCATTTGCTCTGCCCCTGGAAAATGCAAGTGGGTGTACTCGATTTGGGCTGCCTGGTGAAACAAGTTGCATTCACCAGCAGCCTGAGTACCTTTCCTGAAGTGTGATTCCTAGCTAGGTATACTCGGTCTTCGGAGGCTAGATGGGAGCAAACATGTTAAACTTGGGGGGAAAGTCTTTGGCCAATGACCAATATGCTTGTGCTTGTGTGAGGGTTAGGCAGGATTTTTCCAACACAGTGTGTTTACCTTACCATAAGCCGTCCCTTTGGCTGAAGCAGGCGGGGGTGGGGGGGTCTTTTTCACAGTCTGGGAAGCAGGGCCTCAGGTGAGTATGCCCACTGACTGCCTGCCCTCCATCCTAGCCAGCTGAGAAAATATGGCAAGGCTGATGGAACCCACTAACAACGAAACGTTTCTCTTCAGAATAGGAGATTTTGCTACCAAACGTCAGCAGCTCCTCTCGCTCAGAGGGCTGTTCTGGTGTAGACTAGGGAAAGCTCCCAGGGTCCCCAGCTTATGAACGGCTCTTTGCCCAGTTGGTTTCATCCGAGAAAGAGCCAGAGGGGCTGATCTCAACAAATAGGGCTGCACACCGTGAGCCCTTCGGGTAGGGCAGTCCTGAGCCAATGTGCCACCTAAGGAATGAAAGCAAAGTTTCCTTGCCACAGGAAAGCACACCGAGGCCTGGTGTTTCCTCTATGAAACTGACCTCAGCTTGAGGGTGAGGCCTATACTACATAGTAGAAAAGCTCGGAGTTACGGCTTTCTCCCTCTCTCGGACCCATACCCTGGGCTCAGCCGTGGGGGAATGCTGAGTGGGAGAGACTGCCTCTCTGCCGAACTCAGAAGGCTTCTTCCCTTTAGGGCAATTCCGTTTGTGTCTTACCTCGTGCAGGAGGAAAGAGGGCGCCTAGAGATTCTCTATCATGAAATACCTAACGACAGAGGATCTGGAGGAGCTGGTTTCTCGGTGGAAGGAGCCAAAACGCCTGCATTGCTAAGGTCTCTTTCAGAACTGCCACACACTCTGCCGTCATAGGCCTAAAAATTGGAAATTGTGACGGCATGGCAACACTTGGAATCCTAGGATGTAGTGGAAGTGCGACTCTCAAACTAGATGGAAGAAGCTTCCAAGCATAGTGTTCTTCCATTTACAAAGAGAACCCAAGAGTGGGAGGCTGGTAGCCTTGTTGCTGGAGAGAACGGGCATCCCCGTGGGCCTGTCGGTTAATATCCTGTTTTTGACCCTCTAAGGAAACACTTCCAGAAAGCCTTTGGGAACCGCTTAGAGAGAACAGCTACGAAGTTGATGCACAGAACATTAACCTAGATGCCAGCCCTGGGTCCCAATCATCCATCTTTCTCTGGAGGTTACCTAGCCCACGGAGGGATTCAAGCAGGGAGTTTGCCTTATACAACTGATACATGAAACTAGGATGAGATGGAGGGCCACTCTCCTTGCCCTCACACTACGTGGGTCCAGAGAAGTTATGACTCAGCAGAATTCAACACCCTTCCTCTACACGTGTGTACCCAAAAGAAGCGCTGGGCAGTGGGTGTTCTCAGGCCAAGAGCCGTCGTTGTTCTGGGCTGCACCTGCTCTGTGGTTCAAAGGTTCTCTGACTCTGCTCCTATGGAAGCATTTCAGAGCTGACGCTATCCCTGGGCTGCCAAAGCAAAGAGGCTTAGCGGCCTTTCACACTGAAGGCATGGGCTTCTTTCCCATTCAGAAAGTGTATGTTGCCCCTCCCAGGCTAGAGGCAAGTACGTTGACACCATTTGCTCTGCCCCTGGAAAATGCAAGTGGGTGTACTCGATTTGGGCTGCCTGGTGAAACAAGTTGCATTCACCAGCACCCTGAGTACCTTTCCTGAAGTGTGATTCCTAGCTAGGTATACTCGGTCTTCGGAGGCTAGATGGGAGCAAACATGTTAAACTTGGGGGGAAAGTCTTTGGCCAATGACCAATATGCTTGTGCTTGTGCGAGGGTTAGGCAGGATCTTTCCAACACAGTGTGTTTACCTTACCATAAGCCGTCCCTTTGGCTGAAGCAGGCGGGGGTGGGGGGGTCTGTTTCACAGTCTGGGAAGCAGGGCCTCAGGTGAGTCTGCCCACTGACTGCCTGCCCTCCATCCTAGCCAGCTGAGAAAATATGGCAAGGCTGATGGAACCCACTTACAACGAAACGTTTCTCTTCAGAATAGGAGATTTTGCTACCAAACGTCAGCAGCTCCTCTCGCTCAGAGGGCTGTTCTGGTGTAGACTAGGGAAAGCTCCCAGGGTCCCCAGCTTATGAACGGCTCTTTGCCCAGTTGGTTTCATCCGAGAAAGAGCCAGAGGGGCTGATCTCAACAAATCGGGCTGCACACCGTGAGCCCTTCGGGTAGGGCAGTCCTGAGCCAATGTGCCACCTAAGGAATGAAAGCAAAGTTTCCTTGCCACAGGAAAGCACACCGAGGCCTGGTCTTTCCTCTATGAAACTGACCTCAGCTTGAGGGTGAGGCCTATACTACATAGTAGAAAAGCTCGGAGTTACGGCTTTCTCCCTCTCTCGGACCCATACCCTGGGCTCAGCCGTGGGGGAATGCTGAGTGGGAGAGACTGCCTCTCTGCCGGACTCAGAAGGCTTCTTCCCTCTAGGGCAATTCCGTTTGTGTCTTACCTCGTGCAGGAGGAAAGAGGGCGCCTAGAGATACTCTAACATGAAATACCTAACGACAGAGGATCTGGAGGAGCTGGTTTCTCGGTGGAAGGAGCCAAAACGCCTGCATTGCTAAGGTCTCTTTCAGAACTGCCACACACTCTGCCGTCATAGGCCTAAGAATTGGAAATTGTGACGGCATGGCAACACTTGGAATCCTAGGATGCAGTGGAAGTGCGACTCTCAAACTAGATGGAAGAAGCTTCCAAGCATAGTGTTCTTCCATTTACAAAGAGAACCCAAGAGTGGGAGGCTGGTAGCCTTGTTGCTGGAGAGAACGGGCATCCCCGTGGGCCTGTCGGTTAATATCCTGTTTTTGACCCTCTAAGGAAACACTTCCAGAAAGCCTTTGGGAACCGCTTAGAGAGAACAGCTACGAAGTTGATGCACAGAACATTAACCTAGATGCCAGCCCTGGGTCCCAATCATCCATCTTTCTCTGGAGGTTACCTAGCCCACGGAGGGATTCAAGCAGGGAGTTTGCTTTATACAACTGATACATGAAACTAGGATGAGATGGAGGGCCACTCTCCTTGCCCTCACACTACGTGGGTCCAGAGAAGTTATGACTCAGCAGAATTCAACACCCTTCCTCTACACGTGTGTACCCAAAAGAAGCGCTGGGCAGTGGGTGTTCTCAGGCCAAGAGCCGTCGTTGTTCTGGGCTGCACCTGCTCTGTGGTTCAAAGGTTCTCTGACTCTGCTCCTATGGAAGCATTTCAGAGCTGACGCTATCCCTGGGCTGCCAAAGCAAAGAGGCTTAGCGGCCTTTCACACTGAAGGCATGGGCTTCTTTCCCATTCAGAAAGTGTATGTTGCCCCTCCCAGGCTAGAGGCAAGTACGTTGACACCATTTGCTCTGCCCCTGGAAAATGCAAGTGGGTGTACTCGATTTGGGCTGCCTGGTGAAACAAGTTGCATTCACCAGCAGCCTGAGTACCTTTCCTGAAGTGTGATTCCTAGCTAGGTATACTCGGTCTTCGGAGGCTAGATGGGAGCAAACATGTTAAACTTGGGGGGAAAGTCTTTGGCCAATGACCAATATGCTTGTGCTTGTGCGAGGGTTAGGCAGGATCTTTCCAACACAGTGTGTTTACCTTACCATAAGCCGTCCCTTTGGCTGAAGCAGGCGGGGGTGGGGGGGTCTGTTTCACAGTCTGGGAAGCAGGGCCTCAGGTGAGTCTGCCCACTGACTGCCTGCCCTCCATCCTAGCCAGCTGAGAAAATATGGCAAGGCTGATGGAACCCACTAACAACGAAACGTTTCTCTTCAGAATAGGAGATTTTGCTACCAAACGTCAGCAGCTCCTCTCGCTCAGAGGGCTGTTCTGGTGTAGACTAGGGAAAGCTCCCAGGGTCCCCAGCTTATGAACGGCTCTTTGCCCAGTTGGTTTCATCCGAGAAAGAGCCAGAGGGGCTGATCTCAACAAATAGGGCTGCACACCGTGAGCCCTTCGGGTAGGGCAGTCCTGAGCCAATGTGCCACCTAAGGAATGAAAGCAAAGTTTCCTTGCCACAGGAAAGCACACCGAGGCCTGGTGTTTCCTCTATGAAACTGACCTCAGCTTGAGGGTGAGGCCTATACTACATAGTAGAAAAGCTCGGAGTTACGGCTTTCTCCCTCTCTCGGACCCATACCCTGGGCTCAGCCGTGGGGGAATGCTGAGTGGGAGAGACTGCCTCTCTGCCGGACTCAGAAGGCTTCTTCCCTTTAGGGCAATTCCGTTTGTGTCTTACCTCGTGCAGGAGGAAAGAGGGCGCCTAGAGATACTCTAACATGAAATACCTAACGACAGAGGATCTGGAGGAGCTGGTTTCTCGGTGGAAGGAGCCAAAACGCCTGCATTGCTAAGGTCTCTTTCAGAACTGCCAGACACTGCCGTCATAGGCCTAAGAATTGGAAATTGTGACGGCATGGCAACACTTGGAATCCTAGGACGTAGTGGAAGTGCGACTCTCAAACTAGATGGAAGAAGCTTCCAAGCCTAGTGTTCTTCCATTTACAAAGAGAACCCAAGAGTGGGAGGCTGGTAGCCTTGTTGCTGGAGAGAACGGGCATCCCCGTGGGCCTGTCGGTTAATATCCTGTTTTTGACCCTCTAAGGAAACACTTCCAGAAAGCCTTTGGGAACCGCTTAGAGAGAACAGCTACGAAGTTGATGCACAGAACATTAACCTAGATACCAGCCCTGGGTCCCAATCATCCATCTTTCTCTCGAGGTTACCTAGCCCACGGAGGGATTCAAGCAGGGAGTTTGCCTTATACAACTGATACATGAAACTAGGATGAGATGGAGAGCCACTCTCCTTGCCCTCACACTACGTGGGTCCAGAGAAGTTATGACTCAGCAGAATTCAACACCCTTCCTCTACACGTGTGTACCCAAAAGAAGCGCTGGGCAGTGGGTGTTCTCAGGCCAAGAGCCGTCGTTGTTCTGGGCTGCACCTGATCTGTGGTTCAAAGGTTCTCTGACTCTGCTCCTATGGAAGCATTTCAGAGCTGACGCTATCCCTGGGCTGCCAAAGCAAAGAGGCTTAGCGGCCTTTCACACTGAAGGCATGGGCTTCTTTCCCATTCAGAAAGTGTATGTTGCCCCTCCCAGGCTAGAGGCAAGTACGTTGACACCATTTGCTCTGCCCCTGGAAAATGCAAGTGGGTGTACTCGATTTGGGCTGCCTGGTGAAACAAGTTGCATTCACCAGCAGCCTGAGTACCTTTCCTGAAGTGTGATTCCTAGCTAGGTATACTCGGTCTTCGGAGGCTAGATGGGAGCAAACATGTTAAACTTGGGGGGAAAGTCTTTGGCCAATGACCAATATGCTTGTGCTTGTGCGAGGGTTAGGCAGGATCTTTCCAACACAGTGTGTTTACCTTACCATAAGCCGTCCCTTTGGCTGAAGCAGGCGGGGGTGGGGGGGTCTGTTTCACAGTCTGGGAAGCAGGGCCTCAGGTGAGTCTGCCCACTGACTGCCTGCCCTCCATCCTAGCCAGCTGAGAAAATATGGCAAGGCTGATGGAACCCACTAACAACGAAACGTTTCTCTTCAGAATAGGAGATTTTGCTACCAAACGTCAGCAGCTCCTCTCGCTCAGAGGGCTGTTCTGGTGTAGACTAGGGAAAGCTCCCAGGGTCCCCAGCTTATGAACGGCTCTTTGCCCAGTTGGTTTCATCCGAGAAAGAGCCAGAGGGGCTGATCTCAACAAATAGGGCTGCACACCGTGAGCCCTTCGGGTAGGGCAGTCCTGAGCCAATGTGCCACCTAAGGAATGAAAGCAAAGTTTCCTTGCCACAGGAAAGCACACCGAGGCCTGGTGTTTCCTCTATGAAACTGACCTCAGCTTGAGGGTGAGGCCTATACTACATAGTAGAAAAGCTCGGAGTTACGGCTTTCTCCCTCTCTCGGACCCATACCCTGGGCTCAGCCGTGGGGGAATGCTGAGTGGGAGAGACTGCCTCTCTGCCGGACTCAGAAGGCTTCTTCCCTTTAGGGCAATTCCGTTTGTGTCTTACCTCGTGCAGGAGGAAAGAGGGCGCCTAGAGATACTCTAACATGAAATACCTAACGACAGAGGATCTGGAGGAGCTGGTTTCTCGGTGGAAGGAGCCAAAACGCCTGCATTGCTAAGGTCTCTTTCAGAACTGCCAGACACTGCCGTCATAGGCCTAAGAATTGGAAATTGTGACGGCATGGCAACACTTGGAATCCTAGGATGCAGTGGAAGTGCGACTCTCAAACTAGATGGAAGAAGCTTCCAAGCCTAGTGTTCTTCCATTTACAAAGAGAACCCAAGAGTGTGAGGCTGGTAGCCTTGTTGCTGGAGAGAACGGGCATCCCCGTGGGCCTGTCGGTTAATATCCTGTTTTTGACCCTCTAAGGAAACACTTCCAGAAAGCCTTTGGGAACCGCTTAGAGAGAACAGCTACGAAGTTGATGCACAGAACATTAACCTAGATGCCAGCCCTGGGTCCCAATCATCCATCTTTCTCTCGAGGTTACCTAGCCCACGGAGGGATTCAAGCAGGGAGTTTGCCTTATACAACTGATACATGAAACTAGGATGAGATGGAGAGCCACTCTCCTTGCCCTCACACTACGTGGGTCCAGAGAAGTTATGACTCAGCAGAATTCAACACCCTTCCTCTACACGTGTGTACCCAAAAGAAGCGCTGGGCAGTGGGTGTTCTCAGGCCAAGAGCCGTCGTTGTTCTGGGCTGCACCTGCTCTGTGGTTCTAAGGTTCTCTGACTCTGCTCCTATGGAAGCATTTCAGAGCTGACGCTATCCCTGGGCTGCCAAAGCAAAGAGGCTTAGCGGCCTTTCACACTGAAGGCATGGGCTTCTTTCCCATTCAGAAAGTGTATGTTGCCCCTCCCAGGCTAGAGGCAAGTACGTTGACACCATTTGCTCTGCCCCTGGAAAATGCAAGTGGGTGTACTCGATTTGGGCTGCCTGGTGAAACAAGTTGCATTCACCAGCAGCCTGAGTACCTTTCCTGAAGTGTGATTCCTAGCTAGGTATACTCGGTCTTCGGAGGCTAGATGGGAGCAAACATGTTAAACTTGGGGGGAAAGTCTTTGGCCAATGACCAATATGCTTGTGCTTGTGCGAGGGTTAGGCAGGATCTTTCCAACACAGTGTGTTTACCTTACCATAAGCCGTCCCTTTGGCTGAAGCAGGCGGGGGTGGGGGGGTCTGTTTCACAGTCTGGGAAGCAGGGCCTCAGGTGAGTCTGCCCACTGACTGCCTGCCCTCCATCCTAGCCAGCTGAGAAAATATGGCAAGGCTGATGGAACCCACTAACAACGAAACGTTTCTCTTCAGAATAGGAGATTTTGCTACCAAACGTCAGCAGCTCCTCTCGCTCAGAGGGCTGTTCTGGTGTAGACTAGGGAAAGCTCCCAGGGTCCCCAGCTTATGAACGGCTCTTTGCCCAGTTGGTTTCATCCGAGAAAGAGCCAGAGGGGCTGATCTCAACAAATAGGGCTGCACACCGTGAGCCCTTCGGGTAGGGCAGTCCTGAGCCAATGTGCCACCTAAGGAATGAAAGCAAAGTTTCCTTGCCACAGGAAAGCACACCGAGGCCTGGTGTTTCCTCTATGAAACTGACCTCAGCTTGAGGGTGAGGCCTATACTACATAGTAGAAAAGCTCGGAGTTACGGCTTGCTCCCTCTCTCGGACCCATACCCTGGGCTCAGCCGTGGGGGAATGCTGAGTGGGAGAGACTGCCTCTCTGCCGGACTCAGAAGGCTTCTTCCCTTTAGGGCAATTCCGTTTGTGTCTTACCTCGTGCAGGAGGAAAGAGGGCGCCTAGAGATACTCTAACATGAAATACCTAACGACAGAGGATCTGGAGGAGCTGGTTTCTCGGTGGAAGGAGCCAAAACGCCTGCATTGCTAAGGTCTCTTTCAGAACTGCCAGACACTGCCGTCATAGGCCTAAGAATTGGAAATTGTGACGGCATGGCAACACTTGGAATCCTAGGATGCAGTGGAAGTGCGACTCTCAAACTAGATGGAAGAAGCTTCCAAGCCTAGTGTTCTTCCATTTACAAAGAGAACCCAAGAGTGTGAGGCTGGTAGCCTTGTTGCTGGAGAGAACGGGCATCCCCGTGGGCCTGTCGGTTAATATCCTGTTTTTGACCCTCTAAGGAAACACTTCCAGAAAGCCTTTGGGAACCGCTTAGAGAGAACAGCTACGAAGTTGATGCACAGAACATTAACCTAGATGCCAGCCCTGGGTCCCAATCATCCATCTTTCTCTCGAGGTTACCTAGCCCACGGAGGGATTCAAGCAGGGAGTTTGCCTTATACAACTGATACATGAAACTAGGATGAGATGGAGAGCCACTCTCCTTGCCCTCACACTACGTGGGTCCAGAGAAGTTATGACTCAGCAGAATTCAACACCCTTCCTCTACACGTGTGTACCCAAAAGAAGCGCTGGGCAGTGGGTGTTCTCAGGCCAAGAGCCGTCGTTGTTCTGGGCTGCACCTGCTCTGTGGTTCTAAGGTTCTCTGACTCTGCTCCTATGGAAGCATTTCAGAGCTGACGCTATCCCTGGGCTGCCAAAGCAAAGAGGCTTAGCGGCCTTTCACACTGAAGGCATGGGCTTCTTTCCCATTCAGAAAGTGTATGTTGCCCCTCCCAGGCTAGAGGCAAGTACGTTGACACCATTTGCTCTGCCCCTGGAAAATGCAAGTGGGTGTACTCGATTTGGGCTGCCTGGTGAAACAAGTTGCATTCACCAGCAGCCTGAGTACCTTTCCTGAAGTGTGATTCCTAGCTAGGTATACTCGGTCTTCGGAGGCTAGATGGGAGCAAACATGTTAAACTTGGGGGGAAAGTCTTTGGCCAATGACCAATATGCTTGTGCTTGTGCGAGGGTTAGGCAGGATCTTTCCAACACAGTGTGTTTACCTTACCATAAGCCGTCCCTTTGGCTGAAGCAGGCGGGGGTGGGGGGGTCTGTTTCACAGTCTGGGAAGCAGGGCCTCAGGTGAGTCTGCCCACTGACTGCCTGCCCTCCATCCTAGCCAGCTGAGAAAATATGGCAAGGCTGATGGAACCCACTAACAACGAAACGTTTCTCTTCAGAATAGGAGATTTTGCTACCAAACGTCAGCAGCTCCTCTCGCTCAGAGGGCTGTTCTGGTGTAGACTAGGGAAAGCTCCCAGGGTCCCCAGCTTATGAACGGCTCTTTGCCCAGTTGGTTTCATCCGAGAAAGAGCCAGAGGGGCTGATCTCAACAAATAGGGCTGCACACCGTGAGCCCTTCGGGTAGGGCAGTCCTGAGCCAATGTGCCACCTAAGGAATGAAAGCAAAGTTTCCTTGCCACAGGAAAGCACACCGAGGCCTGGTGTTTCCTCTATGAAACTGACCTCAGCTTCAGGGTGAGGCCTATACTACATAGTAGAAAAGCTCGGAGTTACGGCTTTCTCCCTCTCTCGGACCCATACCCTGGGCTCAGCCGTGGGGGAATGCTGAGTGGGAGAGACTGCCTCTCTGCCGGACTCAGAAGGCTTCTTCCCTTTAGGGCAATTCCGTTTGTGTCTTACCTCGTGCAGGAGGAAAGAGGGCGCCTAGAGATACTCTAACATGAAATACCTAACGACAGAGGATCTGGAGGAGCTGGTTTCTCGGTGGAAGGAGCCAAAACGCCTGCATTGCTAAGGTCTCTTTCAGAACTGCCAGACACTGCCGTCATAGGCCTAAGAATTCGAAATTGTGACGGCATGGCAACACTTGGAATCCTAGGATGCAGTGGAAGTGCGACTCTCAAACTAGATGGAAGAAGCTTCCAAGCCTAGTGTTCTTCCATTTACAAAGAGAACCCAAGAGTGTGAGGCTGGTAGCCTTGTTGCTGGAGAGAACGGGCATCCCCGTGGGCCTGTCGGTTAATATCCTGTTTTTGACCCTCTAAGGAAACACTTCCAGAAAGCCTTTGGGAACCGCTTAGAGAGAACAGCTACGAAGTTGATGCACAGAACATTAACCTAGATACCAGCCCTGGGTCCCAATCATCCATCTTTCTCTCGAGGTTACCTAGCCCACGGAGGGATTCAAGCAGGGAGTTTGCCTTATACAACTGATACATGAAACTAGGATGAGATGGAGAGCCACTCTCCTTGCCCTCACACTACGTGGGTCCAGAGAAGTTATGACTCAGCAGAATTCAACACCCTTCCTCTACACGTGTGTACCCAAAAGAAGCGCTGGGCAGTGGGTGTTCTCAGGCCAAGAGCCGTCGCTGTTCTGGGCTGCACCTGCTCTGTGGTTCAAAGGTTCTCTGACTCTGCTCTTATGGAAGCATTTCAGAGCTGACGCTATCCCTGGGCTGCCAAAGCAAAGAGGCTTAGCGGCCTTTCACACTGAAGGCATGGGCTTCTTTCCCATTCAGAAAGTGTATGTTGCCCCTCCCAGGCTAGAGGCAAGTACGTTGACACCATTTGCTCTGCCCCTGGAAAATGCAAGTGGGTGTACTCGTTTTGGGCTGCCTGGTGAAACAAGTTGCATTCACCAGCAGCCTGAGTACCTTTCCTGAAGTGTGATTCCTAGCTAGGTATACTCGGTCTTCGGAGGCTAGATGGGAGCAAACATGTTAAACTTGGGGGGAAAGTCTTTGGCCAATGAGCAATATGCTTGTGCTTGTGCGAGGGTTAGGCAGGATCTTCCAACACAGTGTGTTTACCTTACAATACGCCGTCCCTTTGGCTGAAGCAGGCGGGGGTGGGGGGGGTCTGTTTCACAGTCTGGGAAGCAGGGCCTCAGGTGAGTCTGCCCACTGACTGCCTGCCCTCCATCCTAGCCAGCTGAGAAAATATGGCAAGGCTGATGGAACCCACTTACAACGAAACGTTTCTCTTCAGAACAGGAGATTTTGCTACCAAACGTCAGCAGCTCCTCTCGCTCAGAGGGCTGTTCTGGTGTAGACTAGGGAAAGCTCCCAGGGTCCCCAGCTTATGAACGGCTCTTTGCCCAGTTGGTTTCATCCGAGAAAGAGCCAGAGGGGCTGATCTCAACAAATAGGGCTGCACACCGTGAGCCCTTCGGGTAGGGCAGTCCTGAGCCAATGTGCCACCTAAGGAATGAAAGCAAAGTTTCCTTGCCACAGGAAAGCACACCGAGGCCTGGTGTTTCCTCTATGAAACTGACCTCAGCTTGAGGGTGAGGCCTATACTACATAGTAGAAAAGCTCGGAGTTACGGCTTTCTCCCTCTCTCGGACCCATACCCTGGGCTCAGCCGTGGGGGAATGCTGAGTGGGAGAGACTGCCTCTCTGCCGGACTCAGAAGGCTTCTTCCCTTTAGGGCAATTCCGTTTGTGTCTTACCTCGTGCAGGAGGAAAGAGGGCGCCTAGAGATACTCTAACATGAAATACCTAACGACAGAGGATCTGGAGGAGCTGGTTTCTCGGTGGAAGGAGCCAAAACGCCTGCATTGCTAAGGTCTCTTTCAGAACTGCCACACACTCTGCCGTCATAGGCCTAAGAATTGGAAATTGTGACGGCATGGCAACACTTGGAATCCTAGGATGCAGTGGAAGTGCGACTCTCAAACTAGATGGAAGAAGCTTCCAAGCATAGTGTTCTTCCATTTACAAAGAGAACCCAAGAGTGGGAGGCTGGTAGCCTTGTTGCTGGAGAGAACGGGCATCCCCGTGGGCCTGTCGGTTAATATCCTGTTTTTGACCCTCTAAGGAAACACTTCCAGAAAGCCTTTGGGAACCGCTTAGAGAGAACAGCTACGAAGTTGATGCACAGAACATTAACCTAGATGCCAGCCCTGGGTCCCAATCATCCATCTTTCTCTGGAGGTTACCTAGCCCACGGAGGGATTCAAGCAGGGAGTTTGCCTTATACAACTGATACATGAAACTAGGATGAGATGGAGGGCCACTCTCCTTGCCCTCACACTAGGTGGGTCCAGAGAAGTTATGACTCAGCAGAATTCAACACCCTTCCTCTACACGTGTGTACCCAAAAGAAGCGCTGGGCAGTGGGTGTTCTCAGGCCAAGAGCCGTCGTTGTTCTGGGCTGCACCTGCTCTGTGGTTCAAAGGTTCTCTGACTCTGCTCCTATGGAAGCATTTCAGAGCTGACGCTATCCCTGGGCTGCCAAAGCAAAGAGGCTTAGCGGCCTTTCACACTGAAGGCATGGGCTTCTTTCCCATTCAGAAAGTGTATGTTGCCCCTCCCAGGCTAGAGGCAAGTACGTTGACACCATTTGCTCTGCCCCTGGAAAATGCAAGTGGGTGTACTCGATTTGGGCTGCCTGGTGAAACAAGTTGCATTCACCAGCAGCCTGAGTACCTTTCCTGAAGTGTGATTCCTAGCTAGGTATACTCGGTCTTCGGAGGCTAGATGGGAGCAAACATGCTAAACTTGGGGGGAAAGTCTTTGGCCAATGACCAATATGCTTGTGCTTGTGCGAGGGTTAGGCAGGATCTTTCCAACACAGTGTGTTTACCTTACCATAAGCCGTCCCTTTGGCTGAAGCAGGCGGGGGTGGGGGGGTCTGTTTCACAGTCTGGGAAGCAGGGCCTCAGGTGAGTCTGCCCACTGACTGCCTGCCCTCCATCCTAGCCAGCTGAGAAAATATGGCAAGGCTGATGGAACCCACTAACAACGAAACGTTTCTCTTCAGAATAGGAGATTTTGCTACCAAACGTCAGCAGCTCCTCTCGCTCAGAGGGCTGTTCTGGTGTAGACTAGGGAAAGCTCCCAGGGTCCCCAGCTTATGAACGGCTCTTTGCCCAGTTGGTTTCATCCGAGAAAGAGCCAGAGGGGCTGATCTCAACCAATAGGGCTGCACACCGTGAGCCCTTCGGGTAGGGCAGTCCTGAGCCAATGTGCCACCTAAGGAATGAAAGCAAAGTTTCCTTGCCACAGGAAAGCACACCGAGGCCTGGTGTTTCCTCTATGAAACTGACCTCAGCTTGAGGGTGAGGCCTATACTACATAGTAGAAAAGCTCGGAGTTACGGCTTTCTCCCTCTCTCGGACCCATACCCTGGGCTCAGCCGTGGGGGAATGCTGAGTGGGAGAGACTGCCTCTCTGCCGGACTCAGAAGGCTTCTTCCCTTTAGGGCAATTCCGTTTGTGTCTTACCTCGTGCAGGAGGAAAGAGGGCGCCTAGAGATACTCTAACATGAAATACCTAACGACAGAGGATCTGGAGGAGCTGGTTTCTCGGTGGAAGGAGCCAAAACGCCTGCATTGCTAAGGTCTCTTTCAGAACTGCCACACACTCTGCCGTCATAGGCCTAAGAATTGGAAATTGTGACGGCATGGCAACACTTGGAATCCTAGGATGCAGTGGAAGTGCGACTCTCAAACTAGATGGAAGAAGCTTCCAAGCATAGTGTTCTTCCATTTACAAAGAGAACCCAAGAGTGGGAGGCTGGTAGCCTTGTTGCTGGAGAGAACGGGCATCCCCGTGGGCCTGTCGGTTAATATCCTGTTTTTGACCCTCTAAGGAAACACTTCCAGAAAGCCTTTGGGAACCGCTTAGAGAGAACAGCTACGAAGTTGATGCACAGAACATTAACCTAGATGCCAGCCCTGGGTCCCAATCATCCATCTTTCTCTGGAGGTTACCTAGCCCACGGAGGGATTCAAGCAGGGAGTTTGCCTTATACAACTGATACATGAAACTAGGATGAGATGGAGGGCCACTCTCCTTGCCCTCACACTACGTGGGTCCAGAGAAGTTATGACTCAGCAGAATTCAACACCCTTCCTCTACACGTGTGTACCCAAAAGAAGCGCTGGGCAGTGGGTGTTCTCAGGCCAAGAGCCGTCGTTGTTCTGGGCTGCACCTGCTCTGTGGTTCAAAGGTTCTCTGACTCTGCTCCTATGGAAGCATTTCAGAACTGACGCTATCCCTGGGCTGCCAAAGCAAAGAGGCTTAGCGGCCTTTCACACTGAAGGCATGGGCTTCTTTCCCATTCAGAAAGTGTATGTTGCCCCTCCCAGGCTAGAGGCAAGTACGTTGACACCATTTGCTCTGCCCCTGGAAAATGCAAGTGGGTGTACTCGATTTGGGCTGCCTGGTGAAACAAGTTGCATTCACCAGCAGCCTGAGTACCTTTCCTGAAGTGTGATTCCTAGCTAGGTATACTCGGTCTTCGGAGGCTAGATGGGAGCAAACATGTTAAACTTGGGGGGAAAGTCTTTGGCCAATGACCAATATGCTTGTGCTTGTGCGAGGGTTAGGCAGGATCTTTCCAACACAGTGTGTTTACCTTACCATAAGCCGTCCCTTTGGCTGAAGCAGGCGGGGGTGGGGGGGTCTGTTTCACAGTCTGGGAAGCAGGGCCTCAGGTGAGTCTGCCCACTGACTGCCTGCCCTCCATCCTAGCCAGCTGAGAAAATATGGCAAGGCTGATGGAACCCACTAACAACGAAACGTTTCTCTTCAGAATAGGAGATTTTGCTACCAAACGTCAGCAGCTCCTCTCGCTCAGAGGGCTGTTCTGGTGTAGACTAGGGAAAGCTCCCAGGGTCCCCAGCTTATGAACGGCTCTTTGCCCAGTTGGTTTCATCCGAGAAAGAGCCAGAGGGGCTGATCTCAACAAATAGGGCTGCACACCGTGAGCCCTTCGGGTAGGGCAGTCCTGAGCCAATGTGCCACCTAAGGAATGAAAGCAAAGTTTCCTTGCCACAGGAAAGCACACCGAGGCCTGGTGTTTCCTCTATGAAACTGACCTCAGCTTGAGGGTGAGGCCTATACTACATAGTAGAAAAGCTCGGAGTTACGGCTTTCTCCCTCTCTCGGACCCATACCCTGGGCTCAGCCGTGGGGGAATGCTGAGTGGGAGAGACTGCCTCTCTGCCGGACTCAGAAGCCTTCTTCCCTTTAGGGCAATTCCGTTTGTGTCTTACCTCGTGCAGGAGGAAAGAGGGCGCCTAGAGATTCTCTATCATGAAATACCTAACGACAGAGGATCTGGAGGAGCTGGTTTCTCGGTGGAAGGAGCCAAAACGCCTGCATTGCTAAGGTCTCTTTCAGAACTGCCAGACACTGCCGTCATAGGCCTAAGAATTGGAAATTGTGACGGCATGGCAACACTTGGAATCCTAGGATGCAGTGGAAGTGCGACTCTCAAACTAGATGGAAGAAGCTTCCAAGCCTAGTGTTCTTCCATTTACAAAGAGAACCCAAGAGTGGGAGGCTGGTAGCCTTGTTGCTGGAGAGAACGGGCATCCCCGTGGGCCTGTCGGTTAATATCCTGTTTTTGACCCTCTAAGGAAACACTTCCAGAAAGCCTTTGGGAACCGCTTAGAGAGAACAGCTACGAAGTTGATGCACAGAACATTAACCTAGATGCCAGCCCTGGGTCCCAATCATCCATCTTTCTCTGGAGGTTACCTAGCCCACGGAGGGATTCAAGCAGGGAGTTTGCCTTATACAACTGATACATGAAACTAGGATGAGATGGAGGGCCACTCTCCTTGCCCTCACACTAGGTGGGTCCAGAGAAGTTATGACTCAGCAGAATTCAACACCCTTCCTCTACACGTGTGTACCCAAAAGAAGCGCTGGGCAGTGGGTGTTCTCAGGCCAAGAGCAGTCGTTGTTCTGGGCTGCACCTGCTCTGTGGTTCAAAGGTTCTCTGACTCTGCTCCTATGGAAGCATTTCAGAGCTGACGCTATCCCTGGGCTGCCAAAGCAAAGAGGCTTAGCGGCCTTTCACACTGAAGGCATGGGCTTCTTTCCCATTCAGAAAGTGTATGTTGCCCCTCCCAGGCTAGAGGCAAGTACGTTGACACCATTTGCTCTGCCCCTGGAAAATGCAAGTGGGTGTACTCGATTTGGGCTGCCTGGTGAAACAAGTTGCATTCACCAGCAGCCTGAGTACCTTTCCTGAAGTGTGATTCCTAGCTAGGTATACTCGGTCTTCGGAGGCTAGATGGGAGCAAACATGTTAAACTTGGGGGGAAAGTCTTTGGCCAATGACCAATATGCTTGTGCTTGTGCGAGGGTTAGGCAGGATCTTTCCAACACAGTGTGTTTACCTTACCATAAGCCGTCCCTTTGGCTGAAGCAGGCGGGGGTGGGGGGGTCTGTTTCACAGTCTGGGAAGCAGGGCCTCAGGTGAGTCTGCCCACTGACTGCCTGCCCTCCATCCTAGCCAGCTGAGAAAATATGGCAAGGCTGATGGAACCCACTTACAACGAAACGTTTCTCTTCAGAATAGGAGATTTTGCTACCAAACGTCAGCAGCTCCTCTCGCTCAGAGGGCTGTTCTGGTGTAGACTAGGGAAAGCTCCCAGGGTCCCCAGCTTATGAACGGCTCTTTGCCCAGTTGGTTTCATCCGAGAAAGAGCCAGAGGGGCTGATCTCAACAAATAGGGCTGCACACCGTGAGCCCTTCGGGTAGGGCAGTCCTGAGCCAATGTGCCACCTAAGGAATGAAAGCAAAGTTTCCTTGCCACAGGAAAGCACACCGAGGCCTGGTGTTTCCTCTATGAAACTGACCTCAGCTTGAGGGTGAGGCCTATACTACATAGTAGAAAAGCTCGGAGTTACGGCTTTCTCCCTCTCTCGGACCCATACCCTGGGCTCAGCCGTGGGGGAATGCTGAGTGGGAGAGACTGCCTCTCTGCCGGACTCAGAAGGCTTCTTCCCTTTAGGGCAATTCCGTTTGTGTCTTACCTCGTGCAGGAGGAAAGAGGGCGCCTAGAGATACTCTAACATGAAATACCTAACGACAGAGGATCTGGAGGAGCTGGTTTCTCGGTGGAAGGAGCCAAAACGCCTGCATTGCTAAGGTCTCTTTCAGAACTGCCACACACTCTGCCGTCATAGGCCTAAGAATTGGAAATTGTGACGGCATGGCAACACTTGGAATCCTAGGATGCAGTGGAAGTGCGACTCTCAAACTAGATGGAAGAAGCTTCCAAGCATAGTGTTCTTCCATTTACAAAGAGAACCCAAGAGTGTGAGGCTGGTAGCCTTGTTGCTGGAGAGAACGGGCATCCCCGTGGGCCTGTCGGTTAATATCCTGTTTTTGACCCTCTAAGGAAACACTTCCAGAAAGCCTTTGGGAACCGCTTAGAGAGAACAGCTACGAAGTTGATGCACAAAACATTAACCTAGATGCCAGCCCTGGGTCCCAATCATCCATCTTTCTCTGGAGGTTACCTAGCCCACGGAGGGATTCAAGCAGGGAGTTTGCCTTATACAACTGATACATGAAACTAGGATGAGATGGAGGGCCACTCTCCTTGCCCTCACACTACGTGGGTCCAGAGAAGTTATGACTCAGCAGAATTCAACACCCTTCCTCTACACGTGTGTACCCAAAAGAAGCGCTGGGCAGTGGGTGTTCTCAGGCCAAGAGCAGTCGTTGTTCTGGGCTGCACCTGCTCTGTGGTTCAAAGGTTCTCTGACTCTGCTCCTATGGAAGCATTTCAGAGCTGACGCTATGCCTGGGCTGCCAAAGCAAAGAGGCTTAGCGGCCTTTCACACTGAAGGCATGGGCTTCTTTCCCATTCAGAAAGTGTATGTTGCCCCTCCCAGGCTAGAGGCAAGTACGTTGACACCATTTGCTCTGCCCCTGGAAAATGCAAGTGGGTGTACTCGATTTGGGCTGCCTGGTGAAACAAGTTGCATTCACCAGCAGCCTGAGTACCTTTCCTGAAGTGTGATTCCTAGCTAGGTATACTCGGTCTTCGGAGGCTAGATGGGAGCAAACATGTTAAACTTGGGGGGAAAGTCTTTGGCCAATGACCAATATGCTTGTGCTTGTGCGAGGGTTAGGCAGGATCTTTCCAACACAGTGTGTTTACCTTACCATAAGCCGTCCCTTTGGCTGAAGCAGGCGGGGGTGGCGGGGTCAGTTTCACAGTCTGGGAAGCAGGGCCTCAGGTGAGTCTGCCCACTGACTGCCTGCCCTCCATCCTAGCCAGCTGAGAAAATATGGCAAGGCTGATGGAACCCACTAACAACGAAACGTTTCTCTTCAGAATAGGAGATTTTGCTACCAAACGTCAGCAGCTCCTCTCGCTCAGAGGGCTGTTCTGGTGTAGACTAGGGAAAGCTCCCAGGGTCCCCAGCTTATGAACGGCTCTTTGCCCAGTTGGTTTCATCCGAGAAAGAGCCAGAGGGGCTGATCTCAACAAATAGGGCTGCACACCGTGAGCCCTTCGGGTAGGGCAGTCCTGAGCCCATGTGCCACCTAAGGAATGAAAGCAAAGTTTCCTTGCCACAGGAAAGCACACCGAGGCCTGGTGTTTCCTCTATGAAACTGACCTCAGCTTGAGGGTGAGGCCTATACTACATAGTAGAAAAGCTCGGAGTTACGGCTTTCTCCCTCTCTCGGACCCATACCCTGGGCTCAGCCGTGGGGGAATGCTGAGTGGGAGAGACTGCCTCTCTGCCGGACTCAGAAGGCTTCTTCCCTTTAGGGCAATTCCGTTTGTGTCTTACCTCGTGCAGGAGGAAAGAGGGCGCCTAGAGATACTCTAACATGAAATACCTAACGACAGAGGATCTGGAGGAGCTGGTTTCTCGGTGGAAGGAGCCAAAACGCCTGCATTGCTAAGGTCTCTTTCAGAACTGCCAGACACTCTGCCGTCATAGGCCTAAGAATTGGAAATTGTGACGGCATGGCAACACTTGGAATCCTAGGATGCAGTGGAAGTGCGACTCTCAAACTAGATGGAAGAAGCTTCCAAGCATAGTGTTCTTCCATTTACAAAGAGAACCCAAGAGTGGGAGGCTGGTAGCCTTGTTGCTGGAGAGAACGGGCATCCCCGTGGGCCTGGCGGTTAATATCCTGTTTTGGACCCTCTAAGGAAACACTTCCAGAAAGCCTTTGGGAACCGCTTAGAGAGAACAGCTACGAAGTTGATGCACAGAACATTAACCTAGATGCCAGCCCTGGGTCCCAATCATCCATCTTTCTCTCGAGGTTACCTAGCCCACGGAGGGATTCAAGCAGGGAGTTTGCCTTATACAACTGATACATGAAACTAGGATGAGATGGAGGGCCACTCTCCTTGCCCTCACACTACGTGGGTCCAGAGAAGTTATGACTCAGCAGAATTCAACACCCTTCCTCAACACGTGTGTAACCAAAAGAAGCGCTGGGCAGTGGGTGTTCTCAGGCCAAGAGCAGTCGTTGTTCTGGGCTGCACCTGCTCTGTGGTTCAAAGGTTCTCTGACTCTGCTCCTATGGAAGCATTTCAGAGCTGACGCTATCCCTGGGCTGCCAAAGCAAAGAGGCTTAGCGGCCTTTCACACTGAAAGCATGGGCTTCTTTCCCATTCAGAAAGTGTATGTTGCCCCTCCCAGGCTAGAGGCAAGTACGTTGACACCATTTGCTCTGCCCCTGGAAAATGCAAGTGGGTGTACTCGATTTGGGCTGCCTGGTGAAACAAGTTGCATTCACCAGCAGCCTGAGTACCTTTCCTGAAGTGTGATTCCTAGCTAGGTATACTTGGTCTTCGGAGGCTAGATGGGAGCAAATATGTTAAACTTGGGGGGAAAGTCTTTGGCCAATGAGCAATATGCTTGTGCTTGTGCGAGGGTTAGGCAGGATCTTTCCAACACAGTGTGTTTACCTTACCATAAGCCGTCCCTTTGGCTGAAGCAGGCGGGGGTTGGGGGGTCTGTTTCACAGTCTGGGAAGCAGGGCCTCAGGTGAGTCTGCCCACTGACTGCCTGCCCTCCATCCTAGCCAGCTGAGAAAATATGGCAAGGCTGATGGAACCCACTTACAACGAAACGTTTCTCTTCAGAATAGGAGATTTTGCTACCAAACGTCAGCAGCTCCTCTCGCTCAGAGGGCTGTTCTGGTGTAGACTAGGGAAAGCTCCCAGGGTCCCCAGCTTATGAACGGCTCTTTGCCCAGTTGGTTTCATCCGAGAAAGAGCCAGAGGGGCTGATCTCAACAAATAGGGCTGCACACCGTGAGCCCTTCGGGTAGGGCAGTCCTGAGCCAATGTGCCACCTAAGGAATGAAAGCAAAGTTTCCTTGCCACAGGAAAGCACACCGAGGCCTGGTGTTTCCTCTATGAAACTGACCTCAGCTTGAGGGTGAGGCCTATACTACATAGTAGAAAAGCTCGGAGTTACGGCTTTCTCCCTCTCTCGGACCCATACCCTGGGCTCAGCCGTGGGGGAATGCTGAGTGGGAGAGACTGCCTCTCTGCCGGACTCAGAAGGCTTCTTCCCTTTAGGGCAATTCCGTTTGTGTCTTACCTCGTGCAGGAGGAAAGAGGGCGCCTAGAGATACTCTAACATGAAATACCTAACGACAGAGGATCTGGAGGAGCTGGTATCTCGGTGGAAGGAGCCAAAACGCCTGCATTGCTAAGGTGTCTTTCAGAACTGCCAGACACTCTGCCGTCATAGGCCTAAGAATTGGAAATTGTGACGGCATGGCAACACTTGGAATCCTAGGATGCAGTGGAAGTGCGACTCTCAAACTAGATGGAAGAAGCTTCCAAGCCTAGTGTTCTTCCATTTACAAAGAGAACCCAAGAGTGGGAGGCTGGTAGCCTTGTTGCTGGAGAGAACGGGCATCCCCGTGGGCCTGTCGGTTAATATCCTGTTTTTGACCCTCTAAGGAAACACTTCCAGAAAGCCTTTGGGAACCGCTTAGAGAGAACAGCTACGAAGTTGATGCACAGAACATTAACCTAGATGCCAGCCCTGGGTCCCAATCATCCATCTTTCTCTGGAGGTTACCTAGCCCACGGAGGGATTCAAGCAGGGAGTTTGCCTTATACAACTGATACATGAAACTAGGATGAGATGGAGGGCCACTCTCCTTGCCCTCACACTACGTGGGTCCAGAGAAGTTATGACTCAGCAGAATTCAACACCCTTCCTCTACACGTGTGTACCCAAAAGAAGCGCTGGGCAGTGGGTGTTCTCAGGCCAAGAGCAGTCGTTGTTCTGGGCTGCACCTGCTCTGTGGTTCAAAGGTTCTCTGACTCTGCTCCTATGGAAGCATTTCAGAGCTGACGCTATCCCTGGGCTGCCAAAGCAAAGAGGCTTAGCGGCCTTTCACACTGAAGGCATGGGTTTCTTTCCCATTCAGAAAGTGTATGTTGCCCCTCCCAGGCTACAGGCAAGTACGTTGACACCATTTGCTCTGCCCCTGGAAAATGCAAGTGGGTGTACTCGATTTGGGCTGCCTGGTGAAACAAGTTGCATTCACCAGCAGCCTGAGTACCTTTCCTGAAGTGTGATTCCTAGCTAGGTATACTCGGTCTTCGGAGGCTAGATGGGAGCAAACATGTTAAACTTGGGGGGAAAGTCTTTGGCCAATGACCAATATGCTTGTGCTTGTGCGAGGGTTAGGCAGGATCTTTCCAACACAGTGTGTTTACCTTACCATAAGCCGTCCCTTTGGCTGAAGCAGGCGGGGGTGGGGGGTTCTGTTTCACAGTCTGGGAAGCAGGGCCTCAGGTGAGTCTGCCCACTGACTGCCTGCCCTCCATCCTAGCCAGCTGAGAAAATATGGCAAGGCTGATGGAACCCACTTACAACGAAACGTTTCTCTTCAGAATAGGAGATTTTGCTACCAAACGTCAGCAGCTCCTCTCGCTCAGAGGGCTGTTCTGGTGTAGACTAGGGAAAGCTCCCAGGGTCCCCAGCTTATGAACGGCTCTTTGCCCAGTTGGTTTCATCCGAGAAAGAGCCAAAGGGGCTGATCTCAACAAATAGGGCTGCACACCGTGAGCCCTTCGGGTAGGGCAGTCCTGAGCCAATGTGCCACCTAAGGAATGAAAGCAAAGTTTCCTTGCCACAGGAAAGCACACCGAGGCCTGGTGTTTCCTCTATGAAACTGACCTCAGCTTGAGGGTGAGGCCTATACTACATAGTAGAAAAGCTCGGAGTTACGGCTTTCTCCCTCTCTCGGACCCATACCCTGGGCTCAGCCGTGGGGGAATGCTGAGTGGGAGAGACTGCCTCTCTGCCGGACTCAGAAGGCTTCTTCCCTTTAGGGCAATTCCGTTTGTGTCTTACCTCGTGCAGGAGGAAAGAGGGCGCCTAGAGATACTCTAACATGAAATACCTAACGACAGAGGATCTGGAGGAGCTGGTTTCTCGGTGGAAGGAGCCAAAACGCCTGCATTGCTAAGGTCTCTTTCAGAACTGCCAGACACTCTGCCGTCATAGGCCTAAGAATTGGAAATTGTGACGGCATGGCAACACTTGGAATCCTAGGATGCAGTGGAAGTGCGACTCTCAAACTAGATGGAAGAAGCTTCCAAGCCTAGTGTTCTTCCATTTACAAAGAGAACCCAAGAGTGGGAGGCTGGTAGCCTTGTTGCTGGAGAGAACGGGCATCCCCGTGGGCCTGTCGGTTAATATCCTGTTTTTGACCCTCTAAGGAAACACTTCCAGAAAGCCTTTGGGAACCGCTTAGAGAGAACAGCTACGAAGTTGATGCACAGAACATTAACCTAGATGCCAGCCCTGGGTCCCAATCATCCATCTTTCTCTCGAGGTTACCTAGCCCACGGAGGGATTCAAGCAGGGAGTTTGCCTTATACAACTGATACATGAAACTAGGATGAGATGGAGGGCCACTCTCCTTGCCCTCACACTACGTGGGTCCAGAGAAGTTATGACTCAGCAGAATTCAACACCCTTCCTCTACACGTGTGTACCCAAAAGAAGCGCTGGGCAGTGGGTGTTCTCAGGCCAAGAGCAGTCGTTGTTCTGGGCTGCACCTGCTCTGTGGTTCAAAGGTTCTCTGACTCTGCTCCTATGGAAGCATTTCAGAGCTGACGCTATCCCTGGGCTGCCAAAGCAAAGAGGCTTAGCGGCCTTTCACACTGAAGGCATGGGCTTCTTTCCCATTCAGAAAGTGTATGTTGCCCCTCCCAGGCTAGAGGCAAGTACGTTGACACCATTTGCTCTGCCCCTGGAAAATGCAAGTGGGTGTACTCGATTTGGGCTGCCTGGTGAAACAAGTTGCATTCACCAGCAGCCTGAGTACCTTTCCTGAAGTGTGATTCCTAGCTAGGTATACTCGGTCTTCGGAGGCTAGATGGGAGCAAACATGTTAAACTTGGGGGGAAAGTCTTTGGCCAATGACCAATATGCTTGTGCTTGTGCGAGGGTTAGGCAGGATCTTTCCAACACAGTGTGTTTACCTTACCATAAGCCATCCCTTTGGCTGAAGCAGGCGGGGGTGGGGGGGTCAGTTTCACAGTCTGGGAAGCAGGGCCTCAGGTGAGTCTGCCCACTGACTGCCTGCCCTCCATCCTAGCCAGCTGAGGAAATATGGCAAGGCTGATGGAACCCACTTACAACGAAACGTTTCTCTTCAGAATAGGAGATTTTGCTACCAAACGTCAGCAGCTCCTCTCGCTCAGAGGGCTGTTCTGGTGTAGACTAGGGAAAGCTCCCAGGGTCCCCAGCTTATGAACGGCTCTTTGCCCAGTTGGTTTCATCCGAGAAAGAGCCAGAGGGGCTGATCTCAACCAATAGGGCTGCACACCGTGAGCCCTTCGGGTAGGGCAGTCCTGAGCCAATGTGCCACCTAAGGAATGAAAGCAAAGTTTCCTTGCCACAGGAAAGCACACCGAGGCCTGGTGTTTCCTCTATGAAACTGACCTCAGCTTGAGGGTGAGGCCTATACTACATAGTAGAAAAGCTCGGAGTTACGGCTTTCTCCCTCTCTCGGACCCATACCCTGGGCTCAGCCGTGGGGGAATGCTGAGTGGGAGAGACTGCCTCTCTGCCGGACTCAGAAGGCTTCTTCCCTTTAGGGCAATTCCGTTTGTGTCTTACCTCGTGCAGGAGGAAAGAGGGCGCCTAGAGATACTCTAACATGAAATACCTAACGACAGAGGATCTGGAGGAGCTGGTTTCTCGGTGGAAGGAGCCAAAACGCCTGCATTGCTAAGGTCTCTTTCAGAACTGCCACACACTCTGCCGTCATAGGCCTAAGAATTGGAAATTGTGACGGCATGGCAACACTTGGAATCCTAGGATGTAGTGGAAGTGCGACTCTCAAACTAGATGGAAGAAGCTTCCAAGCCTAGTGTTCTTCCATTTACAAAGAGAACCCAAGAGTGGGAGGCTGGTAGCCTTGTTGCTGGAGAGAACGGGCATCCCCGTGGGCCTGTCGGTTAATATCCTGTTTTTGACCCTCTAAGGAAACACTTCCAGAAAGCCTTTGGGAACCGCTTAGAGAGAACAGCTACGAAGTTGATGCACAGAACATTAACCTAGATGCCAGCCCTGGGTCCCAATCATCCATCTTTCTCTCGAGGTTACCTAGCCCACGGAGGGATTCAAGCAGGGAGTTTGCCTTATACAACTGATACATGAAACTAGGATGAGATGGAGGGCCACTCTCCTTGCCCTCACACTACGTGGGTCCAGAGAAGTTATGACTCAGCAGAATTCAACACCCTTCCTCTACACGTGTGTACCCAAAAGAAGCGCTGGGCAGTGGGTGTTCTCAGGCCAAGAGCAGTCTTTGTTCTGGGCTGCACCTGCTCTGTGGTTCAAAGGTTCTCTGACTCTGCTCCTATGGAAGCATTTCAGAGCTGACGCTATCCCTGGGCTGCCAAAGCAAAGAGGCTTAGCGGCCTTTCACACTGAAGGCATGGGCTTCTTTCCCATTCAGAAAGTGTATGTTGCCCCTCCCAGGCTACAGGCAAGTACGTTGACACCATTTGCTCTGCCCCTGGAAAATGCAAGTGGGTGTACTCGATTTGGGCTGCCTGGTGAAACAAGTTGCATTCACCAGCAGCCTGAGTACCTTTCCTGAAGTGTGATTCCTAGCTAGGTATACTCGGTCTTCGGAGGCTAGATGGGAGCAAACATGTTAAACTTGGGGGGAAAGTCTTTGGCCAATGAGCAATATGCTTGTGCTTGTGCGAGGGTTAGGCAGGATCTTTCCAACACAGTGTGTTTACCTTACCATAAGCCGTCCCTTTGGCTGAAGCAGGCGGGGGTGGGGGGTTCTGTTTCACAGTCTGGGAAGCAGGGCCTCAGGTGAGTCTGCCCACTGACTGCCTGCCCTCCATCCTAGCCAGCTGAGAAAATATGGCAAGGCTGATGGAACCCACTTACAACGAAACGTTTCTCTTCAGAATAGGAGATTTTGCTACCAAACGTCAGCAGCTCCTCTCGCTCAGAGGGCTGTTCTGGTGTAGACTAGGGAAAGCTCCCAGGGTCCCCAGCTTATGAACGGCTCTTTGCCCAGTTGGTTTCATCCGAGAAAGAGCCAGAGGGGCTGATCTCAACAAATAGGGCTGCACACCGTGAGCCCTTCGGGTAGGGCAGTCCTGAGCCAATGTGCCACCTAAGGAATGAAAGCAAAGTTTCCTTGCCACAGGAAAGCACACCGAGGCCTGGTGTTTCCTCTATGAAACTGACCTCAGCTTGAGGGTGAGGCCTATACTACATAGTAGAAAAGCTCGGAGTTACGGCTTTCTCCCTCTCTCGGACCCATACCCTGGGCTCAGCCGTGGGGGAATGCTGAGTGGGAGAGACTGCCTCTCTGCCGGACTCAGAAGGCTTCTTCCCTTTAGGGCAATTCCGTTTGTGTCTTACCTCGTGCAGGAGGAAAGAGGGCGCCTAGAGATACTCTAACATGAAATACCTAACGACAGAGGATCTGGAGGAGCTGGTTTCTCGGTGGAAGGAGCCAAAACGCCTGCATTGCTAAGGTCTCTTTCAGAACTGCCACACACTCTGCCGTCATAGGCCTAAGAATTGGAAATTGTGACGGCATGGCAACACTTGGAATCCTAGGATGCAGTGGAAGTGCGACTCTCAAACTAGATGGAAGAAGCTTCCAAGCCTAGTGTTCTTCCATTTACAAAGAGAACCCAAGAGTGGGAGGCTGGTAGCCTTGTTGCTGGAGAGAACGGGCATCCCCGTGGGCCTGTCGGTTAATATCCTGTTTTTGACCCTCTAAGGAAACACTTCCAGAAAGCCTTTGGGAACCGCTTAGAGAGAACAGCTACGAAGTTGATGCACAGAACATTAACCTAGATGCCAGCCCTGGGTCCCAATCATCCATCTTTCTCTCGAGGTTACCTAGCCCACGGAGGGATTCAAGCAGGGAGTTTGCCTTATACAACTGATACATGAAACTAGGATGAGATGGAGGGCCACTCTCCTTGCCCTCACACTACGTGGGTCCAGAGAAGTTATGACTCAGCAGAATTCAACACCCTTCCTCTACACGTGTGTACCCAAAAGAAGCGCTGGGCAGTGGGTGTTCTCAGGCCAAGAGCAGTCGTTGTTCTGGGCTGCACCTGCTCTGTGGTTCAAAGGTTCTCTGACTCTGCTCCTATGGAAGCATTTCAGAGCTGACGCTATCCCTGGGCTGCCAAAGCAAAGAGGCTTAGCGGCCTTTCACACTGAAGGCATGGGCTTCTTTCCCATTCAGAAAGTGTATGTTGCCCCTCCCAGGCTAGAGGCAAGTACGTTGACACCATTTGCTCTGCCCCTGGAAAATGCAAGTGGGTGTACTCGATTTGGGCTGCCTGGTGAAACAAGTTGCATTCACCAGCAGCCTGAGTACCTTTCCTGAAGTGTGATTCCTAGCTAGGTATACTCGGTCTTCGGAGGCTAGATGGGAGCAAACATGTTAAACTTGGGGGGAAAGTCTTTGGCCAATGACCAATATGCTTGTGCTTGTGCGAGGGTTAGGCAGGATCTTTCCAACACAGTGTGTTTACCTTACCATAAGCCATCCCTTTGGCTGAAGCAGGCGGGGGTGGGGGGGTCAGTTTCACAGTCTGGGAAGCAGGGCCTCAGGTGAGTCTGCCCACTGACTGCCTGCCCTCCATCCTAGCCAGCTGAGGAAATATGGCAAGGCTGATGGAACCCACTTACAACGAAACGTTTCTCTTCAGAATAGGAGATTTTGCTACCAAACGTCAGCAGCTCCTCTCGCTCAGAGGGCTGTTCTGGTGTAGACTAGGGAAAGCTCCCAGGGTCCCCAGCTTATGAACGGCTCTTTGCCCAGTTGGTTTCATCCGAGAAAGAGCCAGAGGGGCTGATCTCAACAAATAGGGCTGCACACCGTGAGCCCTTCGGGTAGGGCAGTCCTGAGCCAATGTGCCACCTAAGGAATGAAAGCAAAGTTTCCTTGCCACAGGAAAGCACACCGAGGCCTGGTGTTTCCTCTATGAAACTGACCTCAGCTTGAGGGTGAGGCCTATACTACATAGTAGAAAAGCTCGGAGTTACAGCTTTCTCCCTCTCTCGGACCCATACCCTGGTCTCAGCCGTGGGGGAATGCTGAGTGGGAGAGACTGCCTCTCTGCCGGACTCAGAAGGCTTCTTCCCTTTAGGGCAATTCCGTTTGTGTCTTACCTCGTGCAGGAGGAAAGAGGGCGCCTAGAGATACTCTAACATGAAATACCTAACGACAGAGGATCTGGAGGAGCTGGTTTCTCGGTGGAAGGAGCCAAAACGCCTGCATTGCTAAGGTCTCTTTCAGAACTGCCACACACTCTGCCGTCATAGGCCTAAGAATTGGAAATTGTGACGGCATGGCAACACTTGGAATCCTAGGATGCAGTGGAAGTGCGACTCTCAAACTAGATGGAAGAAGCTTCCAAGCATAGTGTTCTTCCATTTACAAAGAGAACCCAAGAGTGGGAGGCTGGTAGCCTTGTTGCTGGAGAGAACGGGCATCCCCGTGGGCCTGTCGGTTAATATCCTGTTTTTGACCCTCTAAGGAAACACTTCCAGAAAGCCTTTGGGAACCGCTTAGAGAGAACAGCTACGAAGTTGATGCACAGAACATTAACCTAGATACGAGCCCTCGGTCCCAATCATCCATCTTTCTTTCGAGGTTACCTAGCCCACGGAGGGATTCAAGCAGGGAGTTTGCCTTATACAACTGACACATGAAACTAGGATGAGATGGAGAGCCACTCTCCTTGCCCTCACACTACGTGGGTCCAGAGAAGTTATGACTCAGCAGAATTCAACACCCTTCCTCTACACGTGTGTACCCAAAAGAAGCGCTGGGCAGTGGGTGTTCTCAGGCCAAGAGCAGTCGTTGTTCTGGGCTGCACCTGCTCTGTGGTTCAAAGGTTCTCTGACTCTGCTCCTATGGAAGCATTTCAGAGCTGACGCTATCCCTGGGCTGCCAAAGCAAAGAGGCTTAGCGGCCTTTCACACTGAAGGCATGGGCTTCTTTCCCATTCAGAAAGTGTATGTTGCCCCTCCCAGGCTAGAGGCAAGTACGTTGACACCATTTGCTCTGCCCCTGGAAAATGCAAGTGGGTGTACTCGATTTGGGCTGCCTGGTGAAACAAGTTGCATTCACCAGCAGCCTGAGTACCTTTCCTGAAGTGTGATTCCTAGCTAGGTATACTCGGTCTTCGGAGGCTAGATGGGAGCAAACATGTTAAACTTGGGGGGAAAGTCTTTGGCCAATGACCAATATGCTTGTGCTTGTGCGAGGGTTAGGCAGGATCTTTCCAACACAGTGTGTTTACCTTACCATAAGCCGTCCCTTTGGCTGAAGCAGGCGGGGGTGGGGGGGTCAGTTTCACAGTCTGGGAAGCAGGGCCTCAGGTGAGTCTGCCCACTGACTGCCTGCCCTCCATCCTAGCCAGCTGAGAAAATATGGCAAGGCTGATGGAACCCACTAACAACGAAACGTTTCTCTTCAGAATAGGAGATTTTGCTACCAAACGTCAGCAGCTCCTCTCGCTCAGAGGGCTGTTCTGGTGTAGACTAGGGAAAGCTCCCAGGGTCCCCAGCTTATGAACGGCTCTTTGCCCAGTTGGTTTCATCCGAGAAAGAGCCAGAGGGGCTGATCTCAACAAATAGGGCTGCACACCGTGAGCCCTTCGGGTAGGGCAGTCCTGAGCCCATGTGCCACCTAAGGAATGAAAGCAAAGTTTCCTTGCCACAGGAAAGCACACCGAGGCCTGGTGTTTCCTCTATGAAACTGACCTCAGCTTGAGGGTGAGGCCTATACTACATAGTAGAAAAGCTCGGAGTTACGGCTTTCTCCCTCTCTCGGACCCATACCCTGGGCTCAGCCGTGGGGGAATGCTGAGTGGGAGAGACTGCCTCTCTGCCGGACTCAGAAGGCTTCTTCCCTTTAGGGCAATTCCGTTTGTGTCTTACCTCGTGCAGGAGGAAAGAGGGCGCCTAGAGATACTCTAACATGAAATACCTAACGACAGAGGATCTGGAGGAGCTGGTTTCTCGGTGGAAGGAGCCAAAACGCCTGCATTGCTAAGGTCTCTTTCAGAACTGCCAGACACTCTGCCGTCATAGGCCTAAGAATTGGAAATTGTGACGGCATGGCAACACTTGGAATCCTAGGATGCAGTGGAAGTGCGACTCTCAAACTAGATGGAAGAAGCTTCCAAGCCTAGTGTTCTTCCATTTACAAAGAGAACCCAAGAGTGTGAGGCTGGTAGCCTTGTTGCTGGAGAGAACGGGCATCCCCGTGGGCCTGTCGGTTAATATCCTGTTTTTGACCCTCTAAGGAAACACTTCCAGAAAGCCTTTGGGAACCGCTTAGAGAGAACAGCTACGAAGTTGATGCACAGAACATTAACCTAGATGCCAGCCCTGGGTCCCAATCATCCATCTTTCTCTCGAGGTTACCTAGCCCACGGAGGGATTCAAGCAGGGAGTTTGCCTTATACAACTGATACATGAAACTAGGATGAGATGGAGGGCCACTCTCCTTGCCCTCACACTACGTGGGTCCAGAGAAGTTATGACTCAGCAGAATTCAACACCCTTCCTCAACACGTGTGTAACCAAAAGAAGCGCTGGGCAGTGGGTGTTCTCAGGCCAAGAGCAGTCGTTGTTCTGGGCTGCACCTGCTCTGTGGTTCAAAGGTTCTCTGACTCTGCTCCTATGGAAGCATTTCAGAGCTGACGCTATCCCTGGGCTGCCAAAGCAAAGAGGCTTAGCGGCCTTTCACACTGAAAGCATGGGCTTCTTTCCCATTCAGAAAGTGTATGTTGCCCCTCCCAGGCTAGAGGCAAGTACGTTGACACCATTTGCTCTGCCCCTGGAAAATGCAAGTGGGTGTACTCGATTTGGGCTGCCTGGTGAAACAAGTTGCATTCACCAGCAGCCTGAGTACCTTTCCTGAAGTGTGATTCCTAGCTAGGTATACTTGGTCTTCGGAGGCTAGATGGGAGCAAATATGTTAAACTTGGGGGGAAAGTCTTTGGCCAATGAGCAATATGCTTGTGCTTGTGCGAGGGTTAGGCAGGATCTTTCCAACACAGTGTGTTTACCTTACCATAAGCCGTCCCTTTGGCTGAAGCAGGCGGGGGTTGGGGGGTCTGTTTCACAGTCTGGGAAGCAGGGCCTCAGGTGAGTCTGCCCACTGACTGCCTGCCCTCCATCCTAGCCAGCTGAGAAAATATGGCAAGGCTGATGGAACCCACTTACAACGAAACGTTTCTCTTCAGAATAGGAGATTTTGCTACCAAACGTCAGCAGCTCCTCTCGCTCAGAGGGCTGTTCTGGTGTAGACTAGGGAAAGCTCCCAGGGTCCCCAGCTTATGAACGGCTCTTTGCCCAGTTGGTTTCATCCGAGAAAGAGCCAGAGGGGCTGATCTCAACCAATAGGGCTGCACACCGTGAGCCCTTCGGGTAGGGCAGTCCTGAGCCAATGTGCCACCTAAGGAATGAAAGCAAAGTTTCCTTGCCACAGGAAAGCACACCGAGGCCTGGTGTTTCCTCTATGAAACTGACCTCAGCTTGAGGGTGAGGCCTATACTACATAGTAGAAAAGCTCGGAGTTACGGCTTTCTCCCTCTCTCGGACCCATACCCTGGGCTCAGCCGTGGGGGAATGCTGAGTGGGAGAGACTGCCTCTCTGCCGGACTCAGAAGGCTTCTTCCCTTTAGGGCAATTCCGTTTGTGTCTTACCTCGTGCAGGAGGAAAGAGGGCGCCTAGAGATACTCTAACATGAAATACCTAACGACAGAGGATCTGGAGGAGCTGGTTTCTCGGTGGAAGGAGCCAAAACGCCTGCATTGCTAAGGTCTCTTTCAGAACTGCCACACACTCTGCCGTCATAGGCCTAAGAATTGGAAATTGTGACGGCATGGCAACACTTGGAATCCTAGGATGTAGTGGAAGTGCGACTCTCAAACTAGATGGAAGAAGCTTCCAAGCCTAGTGTTCTTCCATTTACAAAGAGAACCCAAGAGTGGGAGGCTGGTAGCCTTGTTGCTGGAGAGAACGGGCATCCCCGTGGGCCTGTCGGTTAATATCCTGTTTTTGACCCTCTAAGGAAACACTTCCAGAAAGCCTTTGGGAACCGCTTAGAGAGAACAGCTACGAAGTTGATGCACAGAACATTAACCTAGATGCCAGCCCTGGGTCCCAATCATCCATCTTTCTCTGGAGGTTACCTAGCCCACGGAGGGATTCAAGCAGGGAGTTTGCCTTATACAACTGATACATGAAACTAGGATGAGATGGAGGGCCACTCTCCTTGCCCTCACACTACGTGGGTCCAGAGAAGTTATGACTCAGCAGAATTCAACACCCTTCCTCTACACGTGTGTACCCAAAAGAAGCGCTGGGCAGTGGGTGTTCTCAGGCCAAGAGCAGTCGTTGTTCTGGGCTGCACCTGCTCTGTGGTTCAAAGGTTCTCTGACTCTGCTCCTATGGAAGCATTTCAGAGCTGACGCTATCCCTGGGCTGCCAAAGCAAAGAGGCTTAGCGGCCTTTCACACTGAAGGCATGGGCTTCTTTCCCATTCAGAAAGTGTATGTTGCCCCTCCCAGGCTACAGGCAAGTACGTTGACACCATTTGCTCTGCCCCTGGAAAATGCAAGTGGGTGTACTCGATTTGGGCTGCCTGGTGAAACAAGTTGCATTCACCAGCAGCCTGAGTACCTTTCCTGAAGTGTGATTCCTAGCTAGGTATACTCGGTCTTCGGAGGCTAGATGGGAGCAAACATGTTAAACTTGGGGGGAAAGTCTTTGGCCAATGACCAATATGCTTGTGCTTGTGCGAGGGTTAGGCAGGATCTTTCCAACACAGTGTGTTTACCTTACCATAAGCCGTCCCTTTGGCTGAAGCAGGCGGGGGTGGGGGGTTCTGTTTCACAGTCTGGGAAGCAGGGCCTCAGGTGAGTCTGCCCACTGACTGCCTGCCCTCCATCCTAGCCAGCTGAGAAAATATGGCAAGGCTGATGGAACCCACTTACAACGAAACGTTTCTCTTCAGAATAGGAGATTTTGCTACCAAACGTCAGCAGCTCCTCTCGCTCAGAGGGCTGTTCTGGTGTAGACTAGGGAAAGCTCCCAGGGTCCCCAGCTTATGAACGGCTCTTTGCCCAGTTGGTTTCATCCGAGAAAGAGCCAGAGGGGCTGATCTCAACAAATAGGGCTGCACACCGTGAGCCCTTCGGGTAGGGCAGTCCTGAGCCAATGTGCCACCTAAGGAATGAAAGCAAAGTTTCCTTGCCACAGGAAAGCACACCGAGGCCTGGTGTTTCCTCTATGAAACTGACCTCAGCTTGAGGGTGAGGCCTATACTACATAGTAGAAAAGCTCGGAGTTACGGCTTTCTCACTCTCTCGGACCCATACCCTGGGCTCAGCCGTGGGGGAATGCTGAGTGGGAGAGACTGCCTCTCTGCCGGACTCAGAAGGCTTCTTCCCTTTAGGGCAATTCCGTTTGTGTCTTACCTCGTGCAGGAGGAAAGAGGGCGCCTAGAGATACTCTAACATGAAATACCTAACGACAGAGGATCTGGAGGAGCTGGTTTCTCGGTGGAAGGAGCCAAAACGCCTGCATTGCTAAGGTCTCTTTCAGAACTGCCAGACACTCTGCCGTCATAGGCCTAAGAATTGGAAATTGTGACGGCATGGCAACACTTGGAATCCTAGGATGCAGTGGAAGTGCGACTCTCAAACTAGATGGAAGAAGCTTCCAAGCCTAGTGTTCTTCCATTTACAAAGAGAACCCAAGAGTGGGAGGCTGGTAGCCTTGTTGCTGGAGAGAACGGGCATCCCCGTGGGCCTGTCGGTTAATATCCTGTTTTTGACCCTCTAAGGAAACACTTCCAGAAAGCCTTTGGGAACCGCTTAGAGAGAACAGCTACGAAGTTGATGCACAGAACATTAACCTAGATGCCAGCCCTGGGTCCCAATCATCCATCTTTCTCTCGAGGTTACCTAGCCCACGGAGGGATTCAAGCAGGGAGTTTGCCTTATACAACTGATACATGAAACTAGGATGAGATGGAGGGCCACTCTCCTTGCCCTCACACTACGTGGGTCCAGAGAAGTTATGACTCAGCAGAATTCAACACCCTTCCTCAACACGTGTGTACCCAAAAGAAGCGCTGGGCAGTGGGTGTTCTCAGGCCAAGAGCAGTCGTTGTTCTGGGCTGCACCTGCTCTGTGGTTCAAAGGTTCTCTGACTCTGCTCCTATGGAAGCATTTCAGAGCTGACGCTATCCCTGGGCTGCCAAAGCAAAGAGGCTTAGCGGCCTTTCACACTGAAGGCATGGGCTTCTTTCCCATTCAGAAAGTGTATGTTGCCCCTCCCAGGCTAGAGGCAAGTACGTTGACACCATTTGCTCTGCCCCTGGAAAATGCAAGTGGGTGTACTCGATTTGGGCTGCCTGGTGAAACAAGTTGCATTCACCAGCAGCCTGAGTACCTTTCCTGAAGTGTGATTCCTAGCTAGGTATACTCGGTCTTCGGAGGCTAGATGGGAGCAAACATGTTAAACTTGGGGGGAAAGTCTTTGGCCAATGACCAATATGCTTGTGCTTGTGCGAGGGTTAGGCAGGATCTTTCCAACACAGTGTGTTTACCTTACCATAAGCCATCCCTTTGGCTGAAGCAGGCGGGGGTGGGGGGGTCAGTTTCACAGTCTGGGAAGCAGGGCCTCAGGTGAGTCTGCCCACTGACTGCCTGCCCTCCATCCTAGCCAGCTGAGGAAATATGGCAAGGCTGATGGAACCCACTTACAACGAAACGTTTCTCTTCAGAATAGGAGATTTTGCTACCAAACGTCAGCAGCTCCTCTCGCTCAGAGGGCTGTTCTGGTGTAGACTAGGGAAAGCTCCCAGGGTCCCCAGCTTATGAACGGCTCTTTGCCCAGTTGGTTTCATCCGAGAAAGAGCCAGAGGGGCTGATCTCAACAAATAGGGCTGCACACCGTGAGCCCTTCGGGTAGGGCAGTCCTGAGCCAATGTGCCACCTAAGGAATGAAAGCAAAGTTTCCTTGCCACAGGAAAGCACACCGAGGCCTGGTGTTTCCTCTATGAAACTGACCTCAGCTTGAGGGTGAGGCCTATACTACATAGTAGAAAAGCTCGGAGTTACAGCTTTCTCCCTCTCTCGGACCCATACCCTGGTCTCAGCCGTGGGGGAATGCTGAGTGGGAGAGACTGCCTCTCTGCCGGACTCAGAAGGCTTCTTCCCTTTAGGGCAATTCCGTTTGTGTCTTACCTCGTGCAGGAGGAAAGAGGGCGCCTAGAGATACTCTAACATGAAATACCTAACGACAGAGGATCTGGAGGAGCTGGTTTCTCGGTGGAAGGAGCCAAAACGCCTGCATTGCTAAGGTCTCTTTCAGAACTGCCACACACTCTGCCGTCATAGGCCTAAGAATTGGAAATTGTGACGGCATGGCAACACTTGGAATCCTAGGATGTAGTGGAAGTGCGACTCTCAAACTAGATGGAAGAAGCTTCCAAGCATAGTGTTCTTCCATTTACAAAGAGAACCCAAGAGTGGGAGGCTGGTAGCCTTGTTGCTGGAGAGAACGGGCATCCCCGTGGGCCTGTCGGTTAATATCCTGTTTTTGACCCTCTAAGGAAACACTTCCAGAAAGCCTTTGGGAACCGCTTAGAGAGAACAGCTACGAAGTTGATGCACAGAACATTAACCTAGATACGAGCCCTCGGTCCCAATCATCCATCTTTCTTTCGAGGTTACCTAGCCCACGGAGGGATTCAAGCAGGGAGTTTGCCTTATACAACTGACACATGAAACTAGGATGAGATGGAGAGCCACTCTCCTTGCCCTCACACTACGTGGGTCAAGAGAAGTTATGACTCAGCAGAATTCAACACCCTTCCTCTACACGTGTGTACCCAAAAGAAGCGCTGGGCAGTGGGTGTTCTCAGGCCAAGAGCAGTCGTTGTTCTGGGCTGCACCTGCTCTGTGGTTCAAAGGTTCTCTGACTCTGCTCCTATGGAAGCATTTCAGAGCTGACGCTATCCCTGGGCTGCCAAAGCAAAGAGGCTTAGCGGCCTTTCACACTGAAGGCATGGGCTTCTTTCCCATTCAGAAAGTGTATGTTGCCCCTCCCAGGCTAGAGGCAAGTACGTTGACACCATTTGCTCTGCCCCTGGAAAATGCAAGTGGGTGTACTCGATTTGGGCTGCCTGGTGAAACAAGTTGCATTCACCAGCAGCCTGAGTACCTTTCCTGAAGTGTGATTCCTAGCTAGGTATACTCGGTCTTCGGAGGCTAGATGGGAGCAAACATGTTAAACTTGGGGGGAAAGTCTTTGGCCAATGACCAATATGCTTGTGCTTGTGCGAGGGTTAGGCAGGATCTTCCAACACAGTGTGTTTACCTTACCATAAGCCGTCCCTTTGGCTGAAGCAGGCGGGGGTGGGGGGGGTCTGTTTCACAGTCTGGGAAGCAGGGCCTCAGGTGAGTCTGCCCACTGACTGCCTGCCCTCCATCCTAGCCAGCTGAGAAAATATGGCAAGGCTGATGGAACCCACTAACAACGAAACGTTTCTCTTCAGAATAGGAGATTTTGCTACCAAACGTCAGCAGCTCCTCTCGCTCAGAGGGCTGTTCTGGTGTAGACTAGGGAAAGCTCCCAGGGTCCCCAGCTTATGAACGGCTCTTTGCCCAGTTGGTTTCATCCGAGAAAGAGCCAGAGGGGCTGATCTCAACAAATAGGGCTGCACACCGTGAGCCCTTCGGGTAGGGCAGTCCTGAGCCAATGTGCCACCTAAGGAATGAAAGCAAAGTTTCCTTGCCACAGGAAAGCACACCGAGGCCTGGTGTTTCCTCTATGAAACTGACCTCAGCTTGAGGGTGAGGCCTATACTACATAGTAGAAAAGCTCGGAGTTACGGCTTTCTCCCTCTCTCGGACCCATACCCTGGGCTCAGCCGTGGGGGAATGCTGAGTGGGAGAGACTGCCTCTCTGCCGGACTCAGAAGGCTTCTTCCCTTTAGGGCAATTCCGTTTGTGTCTTACCTCGTGCAGGAGGAAAGAGGGCGCCTAGAGATACTCTAACATGAAATACCTAACGACAGAGGATCTGGAGGAGCTGGTTTCTCGGTGGAAGGAGCCAAAACGCCTGCATTGCTAAGGTCTCTTTCAGAACTGCCAGACACTCTGCCGTCATAGGCCTAAGAATTGGAAATTGTGACGGCATGGCAACACTTGGAATCCTAGGATGCAGTGGAAGTGCGACTCTCAAACTAGATGGAAGAAGCTTCCAAGCCTAGTGTTCTTCCATTTACAAAGAGAACCCAAGAGTGGGAGGCTGGTAGCCTTGTTGCTGGAGAGAACGGGCATCCCCGTGGGCCTGTCGGTTAATATCCTGTTTTTGACCCTCTAAGGAAACACTTCCAGAAAGCCTTTGGGAACCGCTTAGAGAGAACAGCTACGAAGTTGATGCACAGAACATTAACCTAGATGCCAGCCCTGGGTCCCAATCATCCATCTTTCTCTGGAGGTTACCTAGCCCACGGAGGGATTCAAGCAGGGAGTTTGCCTTATACAACTGATACATGAAACTAGGATGAGATGGAGGGCCACTCTCCTTGCCCTCACACTACGTGGGTCCAGAGAAGTTATGACTCAGCAGAATTCAACACCCTTCCTCTACACGTGTGTACCCAAAAGAAGCGCTGGGCAGTGGGTGTTCTCAGGCCAAGAGCAGTCGTTGTTCTGGGCTGCACCTGCTCTGTGGTTCAAAGGTTCTCTGACTCTGCTCCTATGGAAGCATTTCAGAGCTGACGCTATCCCTGGGCTGCCAAAGCAAATAGGCTTAGCGGCCTTTCACACTGAAGGCATGGGCTTCTTTCCCATTCAGAAAGTGTATGTTGCCCCTCCCAGGCTAGAGGCAAGTACGTTGACACCATTTGCTGTGCCCCTGGAAAATGCAAGTGGGTGTACTCGATTTGGGCTGCCTGGTGAAACAAGTTGCATTCACCAGCAGCCTGAGTACCTTTCCTGAAGTGTGATTCCTAGCTAGGTATACTCGGTCTTCGGAGGCTAGATGGGAGCAAACATGTTAAACTTGGGGGGAAAGTCTTTGGCCAATGACCAATATGCTTGTGCTTGTGCGAGGGTTAGGCAGGATCTTCCAACACAGTGTGTTTACCTTACCATAAGCCGTCCCTTTGGCTGAAGCAGGCGGGGGTGGGGGGGGTCTGTTTCACAGTCTGGGAAGCAGGGCCTCAGGTGAGTCTGCCCACTGACTGCCTGCCCTCCATCCTAGCCAGCTGAGAAAATATGGCAAGGCTGATGGAACCCACTAACAACGAAACGTTTCTCTTCAGAATAGGAGATTTTGCTACCAAACGTCAGCAGCTCCTCTCGCTCAGAGGGCTGTTCTGGTGTAGACTAGGGAAAGCTCCCAGGGTCCCCAGCTTATGAACGGCTCTTTGCCCAGTTGGTTTCATCCGAGAAAGAGCCAGAGGGGCTGATCTCAACAAATAGGGCTGCACACCGTGAGCCCTTCGGGTAGGGCAGTCCTGAGCCAATGTGCCACCTAAGGAATGAAAGCAAAGTTTCCTTGCCACAGGAAAGCACACCGAGGCCTGGTGTTTCCTCTATGAAACTGACCTCAGCTTGAGGGTGAGGCCTATACTACATAGTAGAAAAGCTCGGAGTTACGGCTTTCTCCCTCTCTCGGACCCATACCCTGGGCTCAGCCGTGGGGGAATGCTGAGTGGGAGAGACTGCCTCTCTGCCGGACTCAGAAGGCTTCTTCCCTTTAGGGCAATTCCGTTTGTGTCTTACCTCGTGCAGGAGGAAAGAGGGCGCCTAGAGATACTCTAACATGAAATACCTAACGACAGAGGATCTGGAGGAGCTGGTTTCTCGGTGGAAGGAGCCAAAACGCCTGCATTGCTAAGGTCTCTTTCAGAACTGCCAGACACTCTGCCGTCATAGGCCTAAGAATTGGAAATTGTGACGGCATGGCAACACTTGGAATCCTAGGATGCAGTGGAAGTGCGACTCTCAAACTAGATGGAAGAAGCTTCCAAGCCTAGTGTTCTTCCATTTACAAAGAGAACCCAAGAGTGGGAGGCTGGTAGCCTTGTTGCTGGAGAGAACGGGCATCCCCGTGGGCCTGTCGGTTAATATCCTGTTTTTGACCCTCTAAGGAAACACTTCCAGAAAGCCTTTGGGAACCGCTTAGAGAGAACAGCTACGAAGTTGATGCACAGAACATTAACCTAGATGCCAGCCCTGGGTCCCAATCATCCATCTTTCTCTGGAGGTTACCTAGCCCACGGAGGGATTCAAGCAGGGAGTTTGCCTTATACAACTGATACATGAAACTAGGATGAGATGGAGGGCCACTCTCCTTGCCCTCACACTACGTGGGTCCAGAGAAGTTATGACTCAGCAGAATTCAACACCCTTCCTCTACACGTGTGTACCCAAAAGAAGCGCTGGGCAGTGGGTGTTCTCAGGCCAAGAGCAGTCGTTGTTCTGGGCTGCACCTGCTCTGTGGTTCAAAGGTTCTCTGACTCTGCTCCTATGGAAGCATTTCAGAGCTGACGCTATCCCTGGGCTGCCAAAGCAAATAGGCTTAGCGGCCTTTCACACTGAAGGCATGGGCTTCTTTCCCATTCAGAAAGTGTATGTTGCCCCTCCCAGGCTAGAGGCAAGTACGTTGACACCATTTGCTCTGCCCCTGGAAAATGCAAGTGGGTGTACTCGATTTGGGCTGCCTGGTGAAACAAGTTGCATTCACCAGCAGCCTGAGTACCTTTCCTGAAGTGTGATTCCTAGCTAGGTATACTCGGTCTTCGGAGGCTAGATGGGAGCAAACATGTTAAACTTGGGGGGAAAGTCTTTGGCCAATGACCAATATGCTTGTGCTTGTGCGAGGGTTAGGCAGGATCTTTCCAACACAGTGTGTTTACCTTACCATAAGCCGTCCCTTTGGCTGAAGCAGGCGGGGGTGGGGGGGTCAGTTTCACAGTCTGGGAAGCAGGGCCTCAGGTGAGTCTGCCCACTGACTGCCTGCCCTCCATCCTAGCCAGCTGAGAAAATATGGCAAGGCTGATGGAACCCACTTACAACGAAACGTTTCTCTTCAGAATAGGAGATTTTGCTACCAAACGTCAGCAGCTCCTCTCGCTCAGAGGGCTGTTCTGGTGTAGACTAGGGAAAGCTCCCAGGGTCCCCAGCTTATGAACGGCTCTTTGCCCAGTTGGTTTCATCCGAGAAAGAGCCAGAGGGGCTGATCTCAACCAATAGGGCTGCACACCGTGAGCCCTTCGGGTAGGGCAGTCCTGAGCCAATGTGCCACCTAAGGAATGAAAGCAAAGTTTCCTTGCCACAGGAAAGCACACCGAGGCCTGGTGTTTCCTCTATGAAACTGACCTCAGCTTGAGGGTGAGGCCTATACTACATAGTAGAAAAGCTCGGAGTTACGGCTTTCTCCCTCTCTCGGACCCATACCCTGGGCTCAGCCGTGGGGGAATGCTGAGTGGGAGAGACTGCCTCTCTGCCGGACTCAGAAGGCTTCTTCCCTTTAGGGCAATTCCGTTTGTGTCTTACCTCGTGCAGGAGGAAAGAGGGCGCCTAGAGATACTCTAACATGAAATACCTAACGACAGAGGATCTGGAGGAGCTGGTTTCTCGGTGGAAGGAGCCAAAACGCCTGCATTGCTAAGGTCTCTTTCAGAACTGCCACACACTCTGCCGTCATAGGCCTAAGAATTGGAAATTGTGACGGCATGGCAACACTTGGAATCCTAGGATGCAGTGGAAGTGCGACTCTCAAACTAGATGGAAGAAGCTTCCAAGCCTAGTGTTCTTCCATTTACAAAGAGAACCCAAGAGTGGGAGGCTGGTAGCCTTGTTGCTGGAGAGAACGGGCATCCCCGTGGGCCTGTCGGTTAATATCCTGTTTTTGACCCTCTAAGGAAACACTTCCAGAAAGCCTTTGGGAACCGCTTAGAGAGAACAGCTACGAAGTTGATGCACAGAACATTAACCTAGATGCCAGCCCTGGGTCCCAATCATCCATCTTTCTCTGGAGGTTACCTAGCCCACGGAGGGATTCAAGCAGGGAGTTTGCCTTATACAACTGATACATGAAACTAGGATGAGATGGAGGGCCACTCTCCTTGCCCTCACACTACGTGGGTCCAGAGAAGTTATGACTCAGCAGAATTCAACACCCTTCCTCTACACGTGTGTACCCAAAAGAAGCGCTGGGCAGTGGGTGTTCTCAGGCCAAGAGCAGTCCTTGTTCTGGGCTGCACCTGCTCTGTGGTTCAAAGGTTCTCTGACTCTGCTCCTATGGAAGCATTTCAGAGCTGACGCTATCCCTGGGCTGCCAAAGCAAAGAGGCTTAGCGGCCTTTCACACTGAAGGCATGGGCTTCTTTCCCATTCAGAAAGTGTATGTTGCCCCTCCCAGGCTACAGGCAAGTACGTTGACACCATTTGCTCTGCCCCTGGAAAATGCAAGTGGGTGTACTCGATTTGGGCTGCCTGGTGAAACAAGTTGCATTCACCAGCAGCCTGAGTACCTTTCCTGAAGTGTGATTCCTAGCTAGGTATACTCGGTCTTCGGAGGCTAGATGGGAGCAAACATGTTAAACTTGGGGGGAAAGTCTTTGGCCAATGAGCAATATGCTTGTGCTTGTGCGAGGGTTAGGCAGGATCTTTCCAACACAGTGTGTTTACCTTACCATAAGCCGTCCCTTTGGCTGAAGCAGGCGGGGGTGGGGGGTTCTGTTTCACAGTCTGGGAAGCAGGGCCTCAGGTGAGTCTGCCCACTGACTGCCTGCCCTCCATCCTAGCCAGCTGAGAAAATATGGCAAGGCTGATGGAACCCACTTACAACGAAACGTTTCTCTTCAGAATAGGAGATTTTGCTACCAAACGTCAGCAGCTCCTCTCGCTCAGAGGGCTGTTCTGGTGTAGACTAGGGAAAGCTCCCAGGGTCCCCAGCTTATGAACGGCTCTTTGCCCAGTTGGTTTCATCCGAGAAAGAGCCAGAGGGGCTGATCTCAACAAATAGGGCTGCACACCGTGAGCCCTTCGGGTAGGGCAGTCCTGAGCCAATGTGCCACCTAAGGAATGAAAGCAAAGTTTCCTTGCCACAGGAAAGCACACCGAGGCCTGGTGTTTCCTCTATGAAACTGACCTCAGCTTGAGGGTGAGGCCTATACTACATAGTAGAAAAGCTCGGAGTTACGGCTTTCTCACTCTCTCGGACCCATACCCTGGGCTCAGCCGTGGGGGAATGCTGAGTGGGAGAGACTGCCTCTCTGCCGGACTCAGAAGGCTTCTTCCCTTTAGGGCAATTCCGTTTGTGTCTTACCTCGTGCAGGAGGAAAGAGGGCGCCTAGAGATACTCTAACATGAAATACCTAACGACAGAGGATCTGGAGGAGCTGGTTTCTCGGTGGAAGGAGCCAAAACGCCTGCATTGCTAAGGTCTCTTTCAGAACTGCCAGACACTCTGCCGTCATAGGCCTAAGAATTGGAAATTGTGACGGCATGGCAACACTTGGAATCCTAGGATGCAGTGGAAGTGCGACTCTCAAACTAGATGGAAGAAGCTTCCAAGCCTAGTGTTCTTCCATTTACAAAGAGAACCCAAGAGTGGGAGGCTGGTAGCCTTGTTGCTGGAGAGAACGGGCATCCCCGTGGGCCTGTCGGTTAATATCCTGTTTTTGACCCTCTAAGGAAACACTTCCAGAAAGCCTTTGGGAACCGCTTAGAGAGAACAGCTACGAAGTTGATGCACAGAACATTAACCTAGATGCCAGCCCTGGGTCCCAATCATCCATCTTTCTCTCGAGGTTACCTAGCCCACGGAGGGATTCAAGCAGGGAGTTTGCCTTATACAACTGATACATGAAACTAGGATGAGATGGAGGGCCACTCTCCTTGCCCTCACACTACGTGGGTCCAGAGAAGTTATGACTCAGCAGAATTCAACACCCTTCCTCAACACGTGTGTACCCAAAAGAAGCGCTGGGCAGTGGGTGTTCTCAGGCCAAGAGCAGTCGTTGTTCTGGGCTGCACCTGCTCTGTGGTTCAAAGGTTCTCTGACTCTGCTCCTATGGAAGCATTTCAGAGCTGACGCTATCCCTGGGCTGCCAAAGCAAAGAGGCTTAGCGGCCTTTCACACTGAAGGCATGGGCTTCTTTCCCATTCAGAAAGTGTATGTTGCCCCTCCCAGGCTAGAGGCAAGTACGTTGACACCATTTGCTCTGCCCCTGGAAAATGCAAGTGGGTGTACTCGATTTGGGCTGCCTGGTGAAACAAGTTGCATTCACCAGCAGCCTGAGTACCTTTCCTGAAGTGTGATTCCTAGCTAGGTATACTCGGTCTTCGGAGGCTAGATGGGAGCAAACATGTTAAACTTGGGGGGAAAGTCTTTGGCCAATGACCAATATGCTTGTGCTTGTGCGAGGGTTAGGCAGGATCTTTCCAACACAGTGTGTTTACCTTACCATAAGCCATCCCTTTGGCTGAAGCAGGCGGGGGTGGGGGGGTCAGTTTCACAGTCTGGGAAGCAGGGCCTCAGGTGAGTCTGCCCACTGACTGCCTGCCCTCCATCCTAGCCAGCTGAGGAAATATGGCAAGGCTGATGGAACCCACTTACAACGAAACGTTTCTCTTCAGAATAGGAGATTTTGCTACCAAACGTCAGCAGCTCCTCTCGCTCAGAGGGCTGTTCTGGTGTAGACTAGGGAAAGCTCCCAGGGTCCCCAGCTTATGAACGGCTCTTTGCCCAGTTGGTTTCATCCGAGAAAGAGCCAGAGGGGCTGATCTCAACAAATAGGGCTGCACACCGTGAGCCCTTCGGGTAGGGCAGTCCTGAGCCAATGTGCCACCTAAGGAATGAAAGCAAAGTTTCCTTGCCACAGGAAAGCACACCGAGGCCTGGTGTTTCCTCTATGAAACTGACCTCAGCTTGAGGGTGAGGCCTATACTACATAGTAGAAAAGCTCGGAGTTACAGCTTTCTCCCTCTCTCGGACCCATACCCTGGTCTCAGCCGTGGGGGAATGCTGAGTGGGAGAGACTGCCTCTCTGCCGGACTCAGAAGGCTTCTTCCCTTTAGGGCAATTCCGTTTGTGTCTTACCTCGTGCAGGAGGAAAGAGGGCGCCTAGAGATACTCTAACATGAAATACCTAACGACAGAGGATCTGGAGGAGCTGGTTTCTCGGTGGAAGGAGCCAAAACGCCTGCATTGCTAAGGTCTCTTTCAGAACTGCCACACACTCTGCCGTCATAGGCCTAAGAATTGGAAATTGTGACGGCATGGCAACACTTGGAATCCTAGGATGCAGTGGAAGTGCGACTCTCAAACTAGATGGAAGAAGCTTCCAAGCCTAGTGTTCTTCCATTTACAAAGAGAACCCAAGAGTGGGAGGCTGGTAGCCTTGTTGCTGGAGAGAACGGGCATCCCCGTGGGCCTGTCGGTTAATATCCTGTTTTTGACCCTCTAAGGAAACACTTCCAGAAAGCCTTTGGGAACCGCTTAGAGAGAACAGCTACGAAGTTGATGCACAGAACATTAACCTAGATGCCAGCCCTGGGTCCCAATCATCCATCTTTCTCTGGAGGTTACCTAGCCCACGGAGGGATTCAAGCAGGGAGTTTGCCTTATACAACTGATACATGAAACTAGGATGAGATGGAGGGCCACTCTCCTTGCCCTCACACTACGTGGGTCCAGAGAAGTTATGACTCAGCAGAATTCAACACCCTTCCTCTACACGTGTGTACCCAAAAGAAGCGCTGGGCAGTGGGTGTTCTCAGGCCAAGAGCAGTCGTTGTTCTGGGCTGCACCTGCTCTGTGGTTCAAAGGTTCTCTGACTCTGCTCCTATGGAAGCATTTCAGAGCTGACGCTATCCCTGGGCTGCCAAAGCAAATAGGCTTAGCGGCCTTTCACACTGAAGGCATGGGCTTCTTTCCCATTCAGAAAGTGTATGTTGCCCCTCCCAGGCTAGAGGCAAGTACGTTGACACCATTTGCTGTGCCCCTGGAAAATGCAAGTGGGTGTACTCGATTTGGGCTGCCTGGTGAAACAAGTTGCATTCACCAGCAGCCTGAGTACCTTTCTTGAAGTGTGATTCCTAGCTAGGTATACTCGGTCTTCGGAGGCTAGATGGGAGCAAACATGTTAAACTTGGGGGGAAAGTCTTTGGCCAATGACCAATATGCTTGTGCTTGTGCGAGGGTTAGGCAGGATCTTCCAACACAGTGTGTTTACCTTACCATAAGCCGTCCCTTTGGCTGAAGCAGGCGGGGGTGGGGGGGGTCTGTTTCACAGTCTGGGAAGCAGGGCCTCAGGTGAGTCTGCCCACTGACTGCCTGCCCTCCATCCTAGCCAGCTGAGAAAATATGGCAAGGCTGATGGAACCCACTAACAACGAAACGTTTCTCTTCAGAATAGGAGATTTTGCTACCAAACGTCAGCAGCTCCTCTCGCTCAGAGGGCTGTTCTGGTGTAGACTAGGGAAAGCTCCCAGGGTCCCCAGCTTATGAACGGCTCTTTGCCCAGTTGGTTTCATCCGAGAAAGAGCCAGAGGGGCTGATCTCAACAAATAGGGCTGCACACCGTGAGCCCTTCGGGTAGGGCAGTCCTGAGCCAATGTGCCACCTAAGGAATGAAAGCAAAGTTTCCTTGCCACAGGAAAGCACACCGAGGCCTGGTGTTTCCTCTATGAAACTGACCTCAGCTTGAGGGTGAGGCCTATACTACATAGTAGAAAAGCTCGGAGTTACGGCTTTCTCCCTCTCTCGGACCCATACCCTGGGCTCAGCCGTGGGGGAATGCTGAGTGGGAGAGACTGCCTCTCTGCCGGACTCAGAAGGCTTCTTCCCTTTAGGGCAATTCCGTTTGTGTCTTACCTCGTGCAGGAGGAAAGAGGGCGCCTAGAGATACTCTAACATGAAATACCTAACGACAGAGGATCTGGAGGAGCTGGTTTCTCGGTGGAAGGAGCCAAAACGCCTGCATTGCTAAGGTCTCTTTCAGAACTGCCAGACACTCTGCCGTCATAGGCCTAAGAATTGGAAATTGTGACGGCATGGCAACACTTGGAATCCTAGGATGCAGTGGAAGTGCGACTCTCAAACTAGATGGAAGAAGCTTCCAAGCCTAGTGTTCTTCCATTTACAAAGAGAACCCAAGAGTGGGAGGCTGGTCGCCTTGTTGCTGGAGAGAACGGGCATCCCCGTGGGCCTGTCGGTTAATATCCTGTTTTTGACCCTCTAAGGAAACACTTCCAGAAAGCCTTTGGGAACCGCTTAGAGAGAACAGCTACGAAGTTGATGCACAGAACATTAACCTAGATGCCAGCCCTGGGTCCCAATCATCCATCTTTCTCTGGAGGTTACCTAGCCCACGGAGGGATTCAAGCAGGGAGTTTGCCTTATACAACTGATACATGAAACTAGGATGAGATGGAGGGCCACTCTCCTTGCCCTCACACTACGTGGGTCCAGAGAAGTTATGACTCAGCAGAATTCAACACCCTTCCTCTACACGTGTGTACCCAAAAGAAGCGCTGGGCAGTGGGTGTTCTCAGGCCAAGAGCAGTCGTTGTTCTGGGCTGCACCTGCTCTGTGGTTCAAAGGTTCTCTGACTCTGCTCCTATGGAAGCATTTCAGAGCTGACGCTATCCCTGGGCTGCCAAAGCAAATAGGCTTAGCGGCCTTTCACACTGAAGGCATGGGCTTCTTTCCCATTCAGAAAGTGTATGTTGCCCCTCCCAGGCTAGAGGCAAGTACGTTGACACCATTTGCTGTGCCCCTGGAAAATGCAAGTGGGTGTACTCGATTTGGGCTGCCTGGTGAAACAAGTTGCATTCACCAGCAGCCTGAGTACCTTTCCTGAAGTGTGATTCCTAGCTAGGTATACTCGGTCTTCGGAGGCTAGATGGGAGCAAACATGTTAAACTTGGGGGGAAAGTCTTTGGCCAATGACCAATATGCTTGTGCTTGTGCGAGGGTTAGGCAGGATCTTTCCAACACAGTGTGTTTACCTTACCATAAGCCGTCCCTTTGGCTGAAGCAGGCGGGGGTGGTGGGGTCAGTTTCACAGTCTGGGAAGCAGGGCCTCAGGTGAGTCTGCCCACTGACTGCCTGCCCTCCATCCTAGCCAGCTGAGAAAATATGGCAAGGCTGATGGAACCCACTAACAACGAAACGTTTCTCTTCAGAATAGGAGATTTTGCTACCAAACGTCAGCAGCTCCTCTCGCTCAGAGGGCTGTTCTGGTGTAGACTAGGGAAAGCTCCCAGGGTCCCCAGCTTATGAACGGCTCTTTGCCCAGTTGGTTTCATCCGAGAAAGAGCCAGAGGGGCTGATCTCAACAAATAGGGCTGCACACCGTGAGCCCTTCGGGTAGGGCAGTCCTAAGCCAATGTGCCACCTAAGGAATGAAAGCAAAGTTTCCTTGCCACAGGAAAGCACACCGAGGCCTGGTGTTTCCTCTATGAAACTGACCTCAGCTTGAGGGTGAGGCCTATACTACATAGTAGAAAAGCTCGGAGTTACAGCTTTCTCCCTCTCTCGGACCCATACACTGGTCTCAGCCGTGGGGGAATGCTGAGTGGGAGAGACTGCCTCTCTGCCGGACTCAGAAGGCTTCTTCCCTTTAGGGCAATTCCGTTTGTGTCTTACCTCGTGCAGGAGGAAAGAGGGCGCCTAGAGATACTCTAACATGAAATACCTAACGACAGAGGATATGGAGGAGCTGGTTTCTCGGTGGAAGGAGCCAAAACGCCTGCATTGCTAAGGTCTCTTTCAGAACTGCCACACACTCTGCCGTCATAGGCCTAAAAATTGGAAATTGTGACGGCATGGCAACACTTGGAATCCTAGGATGTAGTGGAAGTGCGACTCTCAAACTAGATGGAAGAAGCTTCCAAGCATAGTGTTCTTCCATTTACAAAGAGAACCCAAGAGTGGGAGGCTGGTAGCCTTGTTGCTGGAGAGAACGGGCATCCCCGTGGGCCTGTCGGTTAATATCCTGTTTTTGACCCTCTAAGGAAACACTTCCAGAAAGCCTTTGGGAACCGCTTAGAGAGAACAGCTACGAAGTTGATGCACAGAACATTAACCTAGATACCAGCCCTGGGGCCCAATCATCCATCTTTCTTTCGAGGTTACCTAGCACACGGAGGGATTCAAGCAGGGAGTTTGCCTTATACAACTGACACATGAAACTAGGATGAGATGGAGAGCCACTCTCCTTGCCCTCACACTACGTGGGTCCAGAGAAGTTATGACTCAGCAGAATTCAACACCCTTCCTCTACACGTGTGTACCCAAAAGAAGCGCTGGGCAGTGGGTGTTCTCAGGCCAAGAGCAGTCGTTGTTCTGGGCTGCACCTGCTCTGTGGTTCAAAGGTTCTCTGACTCTGCTCCTATGGAAGCATTTCAGAGCTGACGCTATCCCTGGGCTGCCAAAGCAAAGAGGCTTAGCGGCCTTTCACACTGAAGGCATGGGCTTCTTTCCCATTCAGAAAGTGTATGTTGCCCCTCCCAGGCTAGAGGCAAGTACGTTGACACCATTTGCTGTGCCCCTGGAAAATGCAAGTGGGTGTACTCGATTTGGGCTGCCTGGTGAAACAAGTTGCATTCACCAGCAGCCTGAGTACCTTTCCTGAAGTGTGATTCCTAGCTAGGTATACTCGGTCTTCGGAGGCTAGATGGGAGCAAACATGTTAAACTTGGGGGGAAAGTCTTTGGCCAATGACCAATATGCTTGTGC